>NC_085867.1:53311162-53338662 GCF_034702125.1 Engraulis encrasicolus
CCGCAGAAGGCGGCCTAACTACCAATGTCAACTGCTGTCCCTGTGCGTCTGTCCCTTGCCTTGCCCCTCATTACGTTGCTACTACTGTACCAAGCAGGGCCGCTGACAGTTTTTGCTGGGCCCAGGACAAAGTTATCTGACAGGGCCCTCAATCTAATACATACAATGTAATGGGTACCCAATTCTGGGCCCCCTATCTCCCTGGGCCCGGGGCAGAATACATGTTTGTCCCCCATGTTGGCGGGCCTGGTCCCAAGGTCTGTTCGCTACTCTGTCTTTCTGTACCCTGCCCTGTTCCTGTGCTGGTCCCTTATCACTGTACTACTGCCGTCCCCATGCCTGTCCCCTACCCTCACCTTAGTACTGTCCCTAATTACTCTGTTGTCCCCGTGCTTTCCCCTTATTAACTTGCCTGCCACCACTGTCCCTCTGCTTTGCCTCCTCTACCTTGTCCTGCCACTGCTGTCCCTTATTACCCTAATACTACTGTCTCTGTGCTTGTCCCCTACCCAGGGCCGGATTAAGATGGCCTGGGCCCCCTAGGCCACAGGTTGCTATGCCCCCCTCGAGGAAAATTTTTGCGACAGATTTACTGTAGAGAGGAGTATTAACAAGATTCAAAACTGTACTCACTGCGACAAATGAATTTGTCAATATTGCATCGTGTGACATCTCTGCAATTTTTCACTTTTGTCCAACCAGGGCCCAGCTGGCCCAGGGGCGCCCTAGGCTGCAGCCATATCTAGCCATTGCATTAATCCGGCCCTGCCCCTACCCTACCCTGCAACCACTCTGCCTTAGTTCCAGAGAGAATAGAGAGAGAGAGAGAGAAGTTCCATTGGCCCATTGTTTCCGGGTTCTATTATTGCAAGGGGGAGGGGGGGAAATCCACCTTTAGGCAGACCTAGGCAGACCTAAGGACTGTTCTATTCATTGTAGGAGCATTATGACACGCTCCTTTAGGCAGACCGGAACCTGGTCACGTTAGGTGCCTATAGAAACCTATTATGTTGGCATATCTCTATATACTTAAAGAATCTCTGTTAGTACTCTGCTACCACTGTGCCTCTCTAATACGCTGCCACTGAGTCCCCTTAATACTCTGCTACAAGGTGTCTCTATGCTGCCCTGCCCTACCACTGCCGTCCCTGTGCCTGTCCTCTGTCCTACCAATGCTCTCCCCTACTGCCCTGCCACTGATGTTCCTGTAACCTCCGCTGCTACTGCGCTTCCTACAGTAAGTCTGTGTCCCCTACCCTGCCCTACCTACCTGCCACTGCTTCTCCTCTATTTGTCCCTCATTGCCCTGGCACTGCTGTCGGCTGTGCTTGTCCCTCACCCCAGCCCTCTCTCCTGCCGTGGTCAAGCAACTCTCCCCCCTGCCCTGGTCAAGCAACTCTCCCCCCTGCCCTGGTCAAGCAGCTCTTTCTCCCTCTTGCCGTGGTCAGACAGGCGGAGGCCTGGTCCAGGTACCAGGGGAGCTATAATTAGCTGCTGCCACTGCTGCTGAGGAGGAGCTGCTGTCTACTGTCCACTGCTGTCTTCTATATTAGGCTCCAGCTCCAGCTCTGGCTCTGGCTCTGTCCTGTCTCCCCTCTCACTTCTCAGATGCAATCAGTGGCCTTGTCACTTAGGATGGGCCATGCACTGAAACACTGCCATGCATAGCATACACACACATACACACACGTACAAGTACACATATGCACACGCACACACGTGCACGCACAAGCCCGCGGGCAAAGACACAAATGCAAATGCACATGTGTGCACATGCCCACTAACAAACATATTCAATATGATTGCTCTGTCTCTTTGAAAGCCTCATTTGCACAGATTCCCGCACATGCATCCATACATATGTACTCTCTCTCTGCATACATATTTCAACATACACAACACCAACCTACACTAGCATGTCTGCCTACACACTTGACATAAAGAAACGTATGCACGTTTGCACACTTGACTGTAAAGTGTTGGCAGAGAGCATGCATTCAACGTGCCCCCCCTGGCACCTCCACACAAACATGCTTAGACATACGCACGTGCTTAAAGACTGCTTTAAAAGTGAGCCAAAATCAAAAGAATAAGCCAAGACACTATGACTTCCCCATTACCACACAGAGTGCTGTTTATGCTGACTGCTGTGTAACTGGTTGAACACCTCAAGGGAATACAAGCCGCCGGAAAATAAAGAAATCTCAAGCATGAACAACACTATGAAAAAAAAAGCCACAACGGACATCACAGACTAATGGCCGGCACACAAGCCAACACACACTCCACGTCCACAAGGCTGGCTTTGAACTGCACGGCCTTTGGTTGCCAGGTCCAATGGACCGAATTCAATTCTCCAGTAATTACGGGGCGAACACAATTGCGCTCAAAGCTAGCGGTTCATACAAGCGAGACGCCGCCCTTATCTAAAGACACAGGCACGCGGCTCTCTGCATTACGAATACAGGATATTATGGTCCATCAAATGCCTCGTTTTTTTTCTTCTTCCCTAAAACGGTTGAACGGTAATGATTTTTAATCCCCTTAGGTGTATGAATTATAATGAGCTGTAATTGTGATGCGAGAAATTAAAAGAAAAAAAAAGAATGGGAAGGAGACTGGTGAGGATACAGTAGGGCTGAAAAACCAAGGAATTACAATACGAAAAAGAGGCACACACACACACACACACACACACACACGCACACACACACACACACACACACACACACACACACACACACACATACACACACACACACACACACACACACACACACACACACACACACACACACACACACACACACACACACACACACACACACACACACACACGCACGGACTCAAGCATACACACACACACACACACACACGCATGCGTACACATGCACAATACGAAAAAGAAAGGCACACACACACACACACACACACACACACACACACACACACACACACACACACACACACACACACACACACACACACACACACACGCACACACGCACACACGCACACACGCACACACGCACACACGCACACACACAGTAGCTTCTCTATCCAGCTTGAACAGGCTCTTCAAACAAACCGTACCCAAGGGGGCAGCAGTTATAATGAAATTTTCAGGCAGATGTGAGGGTTTGGTTGGACGTTTTTTTTTTTTGCATGTCGTTTTTCTCAGTGTCTCTTTTCTGTTTTTAAATGAGCCTTTTGTTTGGCATGTGAAGTGCTGCTGGTGGATGCGCAGGGCAGTTTCTCTGCTCTGTTGTTCGGAAACACAAGAGCGCCCGACTGGAAATAGACATAGAGTGGCCACTCATAACCCACACACACACACACACACACACACACACACACACACACACACACACACACACACACACACACACACACACACACACACACACACACACACACACACACACACACACACACCAATACAGGCAGACACACGACACTTGTGACTGGGTGAAGAGTCTATCTGTCTCTGTCCGTCTGCCTGTCTGTCAGGATAATGCAGACATTGTCCAGCACTACCACAAACGCAACCACCAAAAGTCAGGTCACAACACTGGGACTTTTGAACGTTTCTGTCTGGTATCATCATCGACCTCTAGAGTGTGATTTTCCCATATTTTCCAGCCTTGAAAAAAAAATGGCAGCTGGCGCCCTTTTTTTGTCCTCCCAACACACTGCGCAGAGCAGTGCAATCGATTGGCAGAGATGTACTGCACATCTTTGCTTCCCCATAAGCCAACACTCCTGCCCCCTGCCCCAGCAGCAGAGGCAGATGAATGGCGTTTTGACTGCAGACAAACTGCACAGCTTGCCACCCTACGCTGACTGAGCGCTGTTTTAAATCCTCTGACCTCTCCGCAGTGCTTAAACTTCCTCTTTTGGTTGACCATTGGAGGGAAGGGACGAGCTTTTGGAGGGCAAACACTCATAGAAGCATGCAGTACATACGGTATTTGTTCAAGGAATTTACTGGTTGATTGTTATTGGCATGTTCCTGTCTGCTGCCTGAATTGCAAACTACGGTACCTGCTGATGCTTAGTGAAATTCACCTTTTTGAGAATGCATTATTAATAAACACACACACACACACACACACACACACACACACACACACACACACACACACACACACACACACACACACACACACACACACACACACACACACACACACACACACACACACACCGAATAACTTTCAATATATTTCAGGTTTTTGGTCGGATTCAGGTGAATGTGAATGTATGACCCCATAGACACTGGCTACTGGTTCTGTAAATGTCACGAGGGAAGGGGGAGGGACACGAGAGGAAAAGATGGTGCGGATGAGTCACACCCTGCTGTGCTGTCTGGAACTCAGCATCTACAGAGGTGAGGCGCCAAATAATCCAAGGTTTAGCCCATGTCTTGTCAGAGAGAAAGAGAGAGAGAGAGAGAGAGAGAGAGAGAGAGAGAGAGAGAGAGAGAGAGAGAGAGAGAGAGAGAGAGAGAGAGAGAAAGAAAGAAAGAAAGAAAGGGGGGTGTAAGAGAGAGTGATGGTGGTAGAGAGAGTGTCAAAGAGATCATGAGTCAGTTTGAGAGAAAGGGCGAGAGCCAGTGAGAGTGATATAGTAACAAAGAGACACAGATAGCGAAAGATAGATAGACAGGGGGCAAGAGAGAGCAAAGTGTGATGTACTCACTTCCCAACACACTCTTTTACTGGCAATTTGAGCCAGAGGGCAGGAGTGTCCCTGGCACCTTGCCTGGACCAGGGCCCTGACAGTGTGTGTGTGGAGGTAAGTGAGAGAATGTTCTGGAATGGACTGGAGAGGCCTGTGGATCCTTGTAGGTCGAGTGTGAATTGGAAAAACAAAAAAAAGCATTGGACTCCTTTATTTCTGGTCACCAGGCTGGTCTCAGCAGTACACAACAATGGGAACTTCTCCACCCAGTCTTTTACCCATGAAATTCATTCATAACTGAATGAATGTATCTATTTCATTTACATCTAAATCCCCAACTCAAACTGCGCCTCGCTGCATAAACAGTATTATCTCTGCAATGATGACGGATGCTAATCTAGCGGGAGCGGTGTTGTTTGAGCTAACAGTGAGGCGTTCTGCTTACAGATGAATTTTTGTGACGCTACACATTATTATTTATTTTCTTTTATTTTGTTCTCTCCGGTGATGCACGTTCGCCCACACACACCTTAGTGTAACACACATCATGCATGCACAGTGCTCCTTTCAGCGGCAAACGCTGCAAACGGATTCATTCAGCCAAGACCTGAGTCAGCTTGACGAAGGAAGGAAGGGGGCGACGCTATCGATTACCTCATAAAGAGTCCATTTCGTATGATGAGAAATGGCTACTGCGGTGCGGTGCGGCTGACTAACTCGGCCTGGCCCTGGCTCCGCGCGATTGACTCACGTATGACATTTCTAATCTGCCTTAGTGGATGGGACGCATTGCCCCAATACGGCTGCCTATAGTGACCGGCTGCTCGCCAGCCAAAATATGTCACCCAGAGAGAGAGAGACAGAGACAGAGACAGAGACAGAGAGACAGAGAGACAGAAAGAGAGATATACTACAGTATACTGTACAGTATATATAGACAGGCTAAAGCCCTCCCCCTCTTCTCTCCGTACCACCCCAATGACATGACTGCCTCCGCATCTTAACACCAAAGCAGTTTCAGGAAAACCAATTAAATGGTGACTAGAGGGGGAAAACACTGGCTGGCCCACCTGTCACAATGCATCTCTATCACTACCAGTGACATTCAGGAGAAGGGAGATAGAGCTACTGTATGTGTGTGTCTCCCTACCTGCAAGTGTGAGTGCATGTGCACACCTCTGTGTATGTGCATGGGTTGGTAACAGAGCATACATATTTGAGTGTGTGTGCACCTGTATGTGTGTGTTTGTGTGTGTGTGTGTGTGTGTGTGTGTGTGTGTGTGTGTGTGTGTGCGTGCGTGCTTGTGGGCGTGTGTGAGTGTGAATGTGTGAGCGTGCGCATGTGTGTGTGTGTGTGTGTCTGCGTGCTTGAGGGCATGTGTGAGTGTGAATGTGTGTGTGTGTGTGCACATGTGTGTATGCATGTGTGTGTGTGTGTGTGTGTGTGTGTGTGTGTGTGTGTGTGTGTGTGTGTGTGTGTGTGCGTGCGTGTGTGTGTGTGTGCACCTGTATGTGTGTGTCACCCTGCGTGTAGTGTATGAGTGCCTGTGGAGAGAGGTGTCTGGCTGCAGGTGGGGAGGCTGGAAGGGGATGGAGATTGTGAAAGGGGACCCAGCAGGATGCTTGTATCCACTTTTAGCCTCACACAGGTGGGCCACCAGAAGACACAGGCATCCCTGAGGAGAACCACAAAGCCTGCAGTCTGGCGTGTGTGCGTGTGCATGTGAGTGTGCAGGCGCGCACGCCTGTGTGTGTGTGTGTCAGAAAGAAAGAAACAGAAAGAGAGAGAGAGAGAGAGAGAGAGAGAGAGAGAGAGAGAGAGAGAGAGAGAGAGAGAGAGAGAGAGAGAGAGAGAGAGAGAGAATCAATGATAAACAGAACCACCAGCAGAACACACGCACGCACACACGCACGCTCGCACACGCACGCACGCACGTGCACACACACACACACACAAACACACACACACACACACACACACACACACACACACACACACACACACACACACACACACACACACACACACACACACACACACACACACACACACACACACACACACACACAGTGAGAGAGAAAGTGTGTAAACTACTGTGCAAATGTACTTAACCATGCACATAAATTCTTCACATTTACTGTAATGCACACACACGCACGCACGCACGCACGCACACATGCACACACACGCACGCACGCACGCACGCACACATGCACACACACGCACACACGCACACACACACACACACTGTGCCAGGGGGCTCGTGTTGCAGTAGATAGTAAGTCAACTACTCTGCTTCAGGTGAGGTTGTGTTGTGGTGACCTAAGGGATGAGGGATGAACTCCTGCCCTTTCCATCCGTTTTTAAAGCAGTAAGCCCCTCTCTCCATCCCTGCCATCCTATTTTTAAACAACAAAGCACACTTACCTTCCATAGTTTTTTATACCATATTCCCATTACATTACCTACTACAGTACCTGCCCTCTCCCCTTTGTCCACCAGCCATCCCAATCCACATCCGAGCTACATGAAAGTTCTTTTCCAAAATGCTACATATATTTTGTAAGCGCAAAATACAAAAAAAAAAATGTTTTATTGCATTTATATCAATAAAATCATTTTGTTGTTTGAATTCCGTTGAGGAAATGAGATTAACACAGTTCAAATAGTCCTGGCGTTTTTAAAATACAAAAATATAAATGATAATAAGTATGAGGATTGCTTTTTATCGGACAATAGCTCCACCAGCCTACCCCCCATCTCTCCCGCCTCTCACCCACACGCTCCCCTCAGAACACATACAGTACACCCACAACCAGCCACGCTACACCCCCAAGGTCCACGTCTCCATAGCCTCTCCTCTCAACAATAAAAATCAATAGGCACACACAAGGCAAACACAACACCAACATGCCTCGCAGGCTGGAGCCGCTGTGCTGCTAACCCATCGCACTGCACCGCGCCACGCCGCGCCGCACTGCTCTGCCATCTAATACCATTACAATACAAATACAACAACAAGCTGCGTCGTAATCAATCATCAGCAGTGATTAATACTGGGCTGAGGCTGCTGCTGTGAAGGGCTAAAGCACAGTGGAAAAAGCCCATCGACCGACCGAACAACCCACCGACCGACCGTGCGGAGGCCATGCTACATGGAACACCTTCATATCTAGGGGGCATCCATTAGTCCGCATGTAAAGCAGCACAAGCAGAACGGCCGTAAACACCCAGAATCACAAGGAGGCGAGGGGGTGGGAGGGGTGAGGGGAGGAGGAGGAGGAAGGGGGGTGATTACGAGGCCTCGATGAATCATCAGGTACTTTCATGGGGGATAAACTCGGCAAATGTGGACGTGGATGGGAATGGGAATGGGGATGTGGGGACGGCTGTGGGGATGTGGGGATGGGGGATGGGGGATGGGGGAACGCATGCTCCATGGGAAAAAAATAATCTGCCATCTCAGTGATTTAGTTCCACAGTTAGATGGTTCATGCTCTGCAAGACTTTAAGGGAGCATTGGTTGATGCGCAAGAAAGCTGGCACAAATATGCACACATGCACAGACACACAGACACACACGCGCGCAAAGGCACACGCAAACACACACACACACACACACACACACACACACACACACACACACACACACACACACACACACACACACACACACACACACACACACACACACACACACACACACACACACACACACACACACATTCACACATCAAGCATACAGCGCACATAGTATGTACATGCACAGATGCACATTTTTCACATATCTAATCATGCACATACTGTATAAACATTCACAACCACACACGTACACACACACACCAACAGACAATTTCCAGCCGCACACAAGTGCACACACACACACGTGCACACACACACACACACACACACACACACACACACACACACACACACACACACACACACACACACACACACACACACACACACACACACACACACACACACACACACACACACACACACACACACGGCTGATTTTTCAGCAGAACTCACTTGACTGTGGCATCATGGGCGTGTAGACCTTGGGGTCGATGGTGCCCATGGGCGGGGGCAGCAGGGGGTTGGTGAAGCTGCGCAGGGGGTGCGTGGGCCGCACGCAGGCCGTGGGGATCGTGCGGCCGCTGCAGGGCGCCTCCTCCGCTGAGCCGTGCTCCGACTGGGCCGCCGACGGGATCATGGTCTGCTGCTGCGTGGCGATGGGCGTCGGGCCCTCCGTGGAGATGGCTGTGGGGAGAGGTAGAACCACAATTTGAAGAGCTCTTTTCCAAAACGCTATATCCACCATTTCTGACTTTTTGCATTTTAACATTGGAATTGACTGTTAAGAAGTCCTATCATCTATGTGTGAATTCTTGCCATTCAAATGTTTTGAGAACATACTTTTAAACCTCTTTAAAAATGCATTTTGCAATGCAAGTCAATGGAATGCCCAATACAAAATGTCAATTTCCCAACATTCTATAAAATGGATACATCTCATTTATTTTCATTTAGAGGTCAGGGATCCTATACACAATACTAGGGGTGTAAATCACACACAGCATCCATGACGATACGATTCAATATCGATTTCTTAAGGCAGCGATTGATTGGATTATTTACGATACCTCAGAAGGCCCCACAATATGACCGTATGCCATTGGCCATAGGATCGATGCATCTACACATATCGTTTATTGTTTACACCCCTACACAATACCCGCTGGAAATAGAGTCTTCTGTGGAGATGGCCGTGGGAAGAGACATGGAAAGGATAGGTGTGGATTTATATTGAACACAGACCACTTTACAACTAGAGTATAAGAGTATTACGCTAAGTACATCTACATGGTCTGCTGCTGGCCCACGATGGGCATGGAGTCCTCTGTGGAGATGGCTGTGGAGAGGGGGAGAGACAGAGAAGGCTGGGAGAAGAGGATTCACATAACTACAGGACTAAGATGAAGAATACGTTATTTCTCCTGCTATTGGTTCCTGTTATGGGTGTGGAGATGGCTGCAGAGGGAGAGATAGAAACGTTCAGGGGTTGTGGAGTCTGATATCACATCTATAACAATAGTTTGAGTTAGGGATTCACATGCACAATATTGTTTGTTTCATTATGCACATCTGCCTTAGGACAACGGATGAAATTTAGCAATTATGCTAACTCCGGCATATTTATATTGATGTTTTTATTAACTGATGTATTGATTAATGTGCATTGTCCTAATCAAATATATAAATGAATAAATGAATGAAAAAATGACTAAATTCCCACTATGTCCACTCTGTGGAGATGGCTGCATTGAGAGACATAGGAACAGACTTCCTTGGAAACATAACTACAGAACTTGAGACGCAGAATACTTTACCGCAGAAATACACCAGCGGCGATCTGAGCGAGTCGAGCGACGGAAGTAATTGACTTTGTATTGAGTCGAGAGACAAAAGCGATTCTGGAGACTAGAGCGATTTGCGCGACGAATGACACGGTTCAGCGACAAGCCGCGACAGCCAATGACTGTATAGAGGTCAGTGACCACAGCCAATGGGAATGCTTGAATGCTTTGCCTTCTGCCTGTACGGACATACTCTTGTCTCCTCAATCGCTTGTATCGCTTGCTGCTACACTCTGTCGCTTGAATCGCATCGCCGCTGGTGTATTTACTCCTCCCACTATTGGCCCTTCATGAACATAGCTGCAGGGAGACGAGAGATAGAAATGTGAATATTCATACAGCAGGGAAGGCGCATGTGATGTACAGAACATGGTCTGCTGCTGACCCGATGGTGCGATACAGGGAGAGAGGGAGAGAACACAGCAACTGAGCAGGCCATGCGGATTCATACAGAACATGCTGTGCCTTCGGATGCAGACTACCTAATTTGATGGCCTTCATTTTTACAATTACATACACAAGCATTATATGTTGTCTCTTAACAGTAGAGATACGGCTGCAGGGAGAGAGAGATACAGCACTAGTTGCGGGGGTAGGGATTCATAACTATGCATTATGATTCATAACTGAGTATGCGGTAACTATGCTTTATTTTATAAGCTCTTGTTTAGAATAAGTGCATTATAAAACATTAAATTACGTCTGAAGAGTAGAGATGCAAAATACAACACTTCATTTCATGGACCCCGTAATTCGTTAACAGTTTATTTCACGGTTCCTAATTTAGTTTAAGTGCATGTAAAGCATGCAATATCATGAATCTTCATTGTACATACAGTATGTAACACTACATCTACAGTAACTGTAGAGTACAGAGTAAGGACAGGTTGGACAGGGAGAAAGAGATTTCATGACACACACAGAACTCATATGTCATAAGCTCATAACTCATACTAGTGGTGAGAAAAAAAATCTTCTTGACTAATTTCTAATGGCGCTAATTACTTCCATTCCAGTATACCCCTGTCTGGTGCTTGATGCTGATGTGACTGTGAATTACCATCAGCATAACCAGCATAATATCTCCTACTAATGGGTGAGGAAGAGGACATACAAACATGTTGCCTGGTAAAGATGGGCCATTTTCACGTCATCTCCATGTAACTTGATGAGATAATTACTTGACCTGACATTGAAAACACTGTCTGTAACAACAACACCAACAACAAAATGGCGTCTGTAGCACAAGATTCATGTCATAGTTTGCAGATTAATATGGAAAATAGTAGCTTTAAAATCACTACTGCCCTTCAGGGAAAAAACATATTTGTCTACAGTAAAGATGTGCCAAGGGGCAGAAAACAGAAAACAGAAAAACTACATCTCTCATGGGCGGAGCTATAGGGGGGGCGAACAGGGCATTTGCCCCTGGGCCCAGTCCCTACCGTATTGGTGGTAGGGGCCCTATGACTTTGGCAGGCCGTATGGGGGGCCCTATCAGTGTTTTACCCTGGGGCCCTGTGTACAGTTGTTCCGCATCTGACATCTCTTCACTTGGTCTGAAGGTGTGCCCCCCAGTAGCTGGCACCTGAAAGGCATATAGCTGGTAGCAGAGAGTGCTGTATGGTACCTCTATGCCATTGGAATAGAGTGCCAGCTGGACCTTTGGCTCTCCAGAGGGCCATCGACTGTCCTCAACCTGCCTGCTCTCTCTGTCTGATCCCTTCTCCTAACCTCAGTCCTCTCTTCACTATGCTTGTCTTTTTCCTGGTGCTGTGCTACTGTGCGGTCACAAGAGTGGTACTCTAGTACTCTTCCAAAAAAAGAGCACACCTGCGTTGTTCACCCAGCAATGAAAGGGGAAGTCAGAGGAGGAGAGAGTAGTAGAGAAACCCTGCAGTGGTTTTATATATCCAAGAGGAGCCATGTCTAGACCATTTAGTTCTGTTTTTACAAAAACGGGAAAAAAGGGCTGCTTCCTCCTTAGGCCCCTGGCAAGTCTCTCAGGAGGGTTACTACCGGAGCCTGCTTCTAATACTACGCTGTGAGCAGCCTATTTATAATGCCATCCTGGAAGCAGCCTGCTCCTAATGGCATGCTGAGAGGAGAAGATGAGCAGGGCTCAGGTAAGGAGATGGATGAGCTGATACAGAGATGCAAAGCAGACAGACAGATAGCTATGCAACAGAGTGTGATGTCTGCTGGGACCCTCTCTGTTTACTGTTTGTGTCTACCCATAGTCATATTTATTATATGTGCTTTGCAGCTGTGTGTCCTGTCCATTGTTTGTATTCGTTTTGTTTGATGTTGGGGGATATACTACAACAAATTCCTATCAACTGTGTGTACATGGCAAATAAACTCTTGAACTTGAACTTGAACTTGAGACAAGAGATGCAAAGTAGGTCTGAGTGACAGACAGAGGGGACATAGGGGAAAAACGTAGGGGCAAAAAACGCAAGGCTGGGGAGTAAATGGACGGCAAATTCATTTCAAACGAGCACTTTCTGGGGAAATTCTCACATTTCCATTCCATTTCCTTCTCCTAAATTACAGGTGTGGGTCAATGAGGTATTAAGTAATTACCAGACCCTGGAGTGGGGCAGGGAGGCTGCTCTGCCCAAAGAGAGAGAGAGAGAGAGAGAGAGAGAGAGAGAGAGAGAGAGACAGAGAGAGAGAGAGCGAGAGAGAGAGAGAGAGAGAGAGAGAGAGAGAGAGAGAGAAGGCTGACAGAAGCAGACAGACAGAGAGAGAGTTTAAACCAAAATGTGAAAGAATGAAAGACAAAGAACGAGTGAAAGAAAAAGAGGGAGCATGCCACAGCAGAGCCTGAGGTCCTGTGCCGGGGCCAGAGAGGCGAGAGGCGGCACTAACGAGGGGGCACTAACGAGGGGGCACTGACGAGACCTTAAGTGCCCCCGCTCAGTCTCCGAGCAGCAGGCAGGCAGGTGGAAGAGAGAGCAGAGGCGTGGGTGAAGAAGGATAGATAGATAGACTGCCAAACGGGCACAGACAGAATCCGGAGGCGAGAGGGTGCCAAGAAGACAAGACGTATTGCTGCTGAGAGGAGACAAAGAGATAGAGGGAGAGAGAAAGAGGGAGAGAGACAGAGGGAAGGAGAAAGAGAGAAAGAGAGAGCGAGAGAGAGAGAGAGAGAGAGAGAGAGAGAGAGAGAGAGAGAGAGGGAGAGAGAGAGAGAGGGAGAGAGAGGGAGAGAGGGAGGGCCCCCCTTCCTAATACCCAAATAAGCTGGCACAGGACGTGAAACTGCACTGAAGGCTATAGCGAAAGGAGACAAGCGAGGAGAGCAGAGAGAAGAGGGACAAGAGGCAGAATGATGTAAGAGTTCTTGGAGCGCCTTGGCAAGAGGATGAATGCACACAAAAGCTGAGTGACGGAACCTTGGAAGTACTTAAATCGCAAGCAAGAAAAGAGGTCAAACGATACATGGAAAAGCAAGCAAGCTGTTGTAGAATAGGCAATACTGTAGAATAGACAGTCAGTGACGCGCGCGCGCGCACGCACGCACGCACGCACGCACGCACGCACGCACGCACGCACGCACGCACGCACGCACGCACGCACGCACGCACGCACACACACACACACACACACACACACACACACACACACACACACACACACACACACACACACACACACACACACACAATGAGGCATACAGTACAAACAGATGGTGTGTCTAGCAGGTGCTTACTTGTGGCATAGCCCGTCCTGTCGACGGTGAGCGTGGAGAAGGGCATGGGCCGCAGGGCGAACTTGGTGGGGTGGTTGTAGCTGCAGGTGGGCGAGGGCAGGATGCCCGGGTACTGGCTGCTCTCCAGGGTGGGCACTGGGATGGCACTCACCACCGCTGCAGGGAAAGAGGAGGGGGGGGGGGGCACACAGGGAAGAGAGTTTCAGCACACAGGCACAGTACAGAATCACAAGTATTGTACTGATGTCTTCGCATATAGTTTTTTTCTAAGTTGTGCATCGATTTTCGTCTGTTTTCACATTTGAAAGTCCCTAGTCGTGGAAAATGCTACAAATGATCAGATGGCATTCCACCACCGCTGCAGGGAGAAAGAAGGAAAAATGGGGCAGGAGGACAAAGGAGTTTCAGCATACAAGTTACAATACAGTCTTACTGTACAACACTCATTACATATGAATGTTTTTGAATTAAATTGAGGATTTGTTTTCATTATATAGATGCGTTTTAAATTGCGCATCTGTTTCTTCCAATGGGATGGCACTCGCCCCCACTGCCGAGGGAGAGGGGGTACACACTGGGAAGAGCATTTTAGCACACAGATACAATACAATGCATTTCAAGACACGATGCAGTCTTATTGTACAATAGGCTTTGCATATACAGTAGATGTTTTTAAATTGTGTGTGTGTTTTTTCACCACCGCTGCAGGGGAAAGTCGGGCACACTGGGAAGACTATTTGAGAACATGGACGCAGCACGGCACCATTACAAAGTAGACTTTACATATAGATGTATTTTTTTTTTAATTGCACGTTTATTTCTTACACAGGAATCGCTGCAGGGAGAGGGAGTACTCAGAGAAAGTACATCACATACATGTATATACACAGACACAATACAGTCTGAGCAGCCTAGGCATATGGACATTTTGTTTTTAGAGTGCATATTGTTTTTCTTTCATTTTTTCACTTCTGGAAGTCCCTGGTGATGGATTTGTGACAGCAGTTAATTGCCGTGTCACCTGTAAGACCTCCTGACACTGCATAAAACAACAAAACAAAGAAAAACCCACACAAAACGTAAACAGTACATCAAATATTTGCAGATTCATTCTCTGCTGGCACACCCCCTCTTAACCACACTGTCAGCATGTACAATATTTGACCAATTCATTTCCACTTCTGGCAAGCACACTATGTCCCTTCTCTTACTATAATAGAATCCTGCAGACACATCCTCTACTACCAGGACAGACAACAAACACATTGTTTGCTGTAATGGCCTTGTTCAGTTACAAGAGGTTTTTAGCCAATTTGTGCTAGCAGTGTACAGAGAACAAGACAAACAAACGTGGCGGTGGGTGTTCTCCTCTGCATGCAGCGTTCACAAGGACCCTGCAGAAAACAAACCCACTCTGTCTGCCGCCCTCCCTTCCTTCCTTTTCTCTCTCAGTCTCCCTCTCTCTCTTCCTCCCTCTCTCCAACCCCCTCCCTCCCTCTCGACACCTGGGAGGTTTGGAGGTGGATTCTCTGCATGTCGTTACTCTACACAGCGCCTGGCGAGGAGCCAACCTTCAAAGTTTAACCAGCTGAGCCGAGAAGGAAACCAGTTTCCGACCGAGCTCTTGCAGATCCGATGATGGACAGGATGGGAATGAGGGATGAGAGAGAGTGAGAGAGAGTGAGAGAGAGAGAGAGAGAGAGAGAGAGAGAGAGAGAGAGAGAGAGAGAGAGAGAGAGAGAGAGAGAGAGAGAGAGAGAGAGAGAGAGAGAGAGAGAGAATAGGAGTGGAGAAAGAAATGATTGTGCTTTGACCTTGGGAGTGAAATGTGAAGGCTCAATAGCATAAAGCAAAGAAGGGGTGTGTGTGAAATGGTGTGTGTGTGTGTGTGTGTGTGTGTGTGTGTGTGTGTGTGTGTGTGTGTGGGTGCGTGTGTGTGTGTGTGTGTGTGTGTGTGTGTGTGTGTGTGTGTGTGTGTGTGTGTGTGTGTGTGTGTGTGTGTGTGTGAGACAGGCCCAGCAGAGTGGACCTGCCTGTGAAAAATGCCTGAAGTAGTCTAAAAAGATCTCTATCTTCTAAACAGCCTACAGGAGCAGGCGAGGGAGAGTGATGATTGTTAGCCAAGGGGACTGTGTGTGTGTGTGTGTGTGTGTGTGTGTGTGTGTGTGTGTGTGTGTGTGTGTGTGTGTGTGTGTGTGTGTGTGTGTGTGTGTGTGTGTGTGTGTGTGTGTGTGTGTGTATGGGTATGTGTGATGTCCTTATTCCCCCTTCCTCCATCATACTCTCAATATATCTCTCCTCGAGGTAATGAAGATCGTCTCCTTCCTTCCAGCTACCCACAATGCTTTGCGAGGTTGCCAGGGACAACATTGCCTTCCATTCTCATAGCACTGACTCATAGTCACTCGGGCCGTGTCAATATGACCTACCCAACAATTTCTTTTTAAAAAAAACATTTTTTGGGAGTCTTTTTTCGACGGGGAGGGGTCGGCAAAGGACTTGTGCCGGGAATCGGACCCGGGTCAGCCGCATGGTAGACAAGTACCCTACCGTTTGGCCACGGCCTACAATTTCAGCTACCTGAAGAGCCCTCTAAGGATTCTGGCAAGGATTTGGGTTTGAGGGGAAGGCGCTATCACTAGCCTGATCATTGACTTTCAAATCTCTTTGAGACTTGGTCTGACCAGGAGCATAACAATTAACGTTTCCCAAGATTTCCCAAGAGTTTCCCTAGATTTGCTAATGGTTGATCGGTTTCCGACAAAGTGGGTGGAGTTCCCGATTTTTCTGAAGATCAGAAACAACATTTACTTTGCTCTTGGTCTGACTAGAACCAATGCTGAAGGTGTTGCATCACTAGGAGGGCGTGACCCGACTTCTGTGGCACAGCAGTCAAAAGTACCTGACCACATAACGGATATCCATTGGCCATTGGGACCCAGGTTTGAATACGGTCTGGGTCATTTATCAAACCCCTTACTCTATCTCCGCTCACTCTCCATCTGCTTCCTGTCTGCTGTCACACTTTTATTTAAAATAAAGACAAAAAAACATCCCCAAAATATGTTCAACAAAGGATTCAAGTGTGCGATTCTCGAAACCACAGTTGCTAACTAGGTTAGCTACTTTGTTGTTTTCAATGCAATTTCCCATTGGCAACTACCCAAGTTGCTAGCTGGCTAACAGCTACGCTTTTGAGAAACGCACCCCAGGTTTGGTCTATATTAGCAGCCTACTGGTGGCCCATCTTGACGCACGCAGCTCATCTCGACAGCACCACCACCACTCCATTTGAGTTCATTCACAGCTTCATAACAATCGCCCCTCACTCTAACCCTTGAAAGGCAATCAACTCCTGGGCACAAACATGTTGACTAGGGGGGCCTAATCGGCTAATGACTAACGAGTTCACCTCATTGATGGCAATTAATTGCTCTGTAATTAAAGTGCTCGTTTTAGAAAAATGGATTGAAGCAAAAGTGCCATGGGGAGGCTTTATTGCATGCTTGTAAGGGGAACAAACACACCCACACACACACACATGCATTCGCGCACGAACGCACGCACACACGCACTCACGCAACTACAAGCACGCAACTACACGCACACACAGACAGGCACAGACACAGACACAGACACAGACACAGACACAGACACACACACACACACAGACACAGACACAGACACAGACACAGACACAGACACACACACACACACACACACACAGAAAGACACACACACAGAAAGACACACACAGACACACACACACATACACACACACACACACAGTTTAGTCATTGAGAGTGCATGAGTCTCATAAAATGGAGCTGAAATTCAACAATTAAATCCATTTTTCAAAATTATATCACGGTGCAATCAGATGCTTGCAGACAATCAGCAAAAAAGTCACTTCCACATGCCTATACTGTGTGTCAGAGGGGACTAGAGTATGAGACATCAGATTGACTGCTCTCCAAACAAATTATGTTTGTGTACTGTATGTGTGTGTGTGAGAGAAAGAGTCTACATGTGTGTGTGTGTGTGTGTGTGTGTGTGTGTGTGTGTGTGTGTGTGTGTGTGTGTGTGTGTGTGTGTGTGTGTGTGTGTGTGTGTGTGTGTGTGTGTGTGTGTGTGTGTGTGTGTGTGTGTGTGTGTGTGTGTGTGTGTGTGTGTGTGTGTGTGTGTGTGTGTGTGTGTGTGTGTGTGTATGTGTCTTGCTGCCAGTATGTCTGAACGTGTGTGTGCGTGTGTACGTGTGTGTGCTTCCATGCGTGCTTTTGCATGCGTGTCTGTGTGTTCTAATCTTCTCAGCTTCGTTTGTACTCCATATGGGCCTCGAGATTGATCTGAATCAGAGCAGCCTGATTAGTGCACCTAGAGAGAGCCAGCGCTAGCATTAGAGCCAGGCTCCTCAGCCCAGGTGAATAGAAGAGGAGAGGAGAGGAGAAGAGGAGAGGAGAAGAGGAGAGAAGAGGCGGCAGCGATCCAATCAGGGCCATCCGATCGACTGCTCGGCCTTAAGGGGATTGATTACGGCGCGCTCGCACTCCACCTGCACGAATTACATGCTCAATCTAGCACAACCACTTTAGCCAAACAACAACAACGGCAACAACAGCAACAACAACAACAGTGATGGTTACCGCGACGACAATGGTGCGCCAGTTGGGGGTCAGTTGTCAAGCAAGAAGGGTGAGTGAGTGAACGACGTGCGAAAGATGATAGTGACACTACACCACGGCGCTGTTGGTGCGAAATGTGATAAGTGCCCGATTCGGGGCGTTGTGTCGGGGAACGCTGCTAGAGCCACTATGAATCTAAGACTCGGAGGAAGTTATAGCCAAGTGCTGTTTTGACTTGAGGTAACTTGACATAATCAGCTTGCGGCAGTTAGCGAGAGAGATAAGATGTTATGATCTGCGACTGGAGGCGTCATGAAGCCTTTGCAGTGAGCTAGCTATGAAAAGATGTGAGACAACAGTGAGAAAATGAATGTGTGTGTGTGTGCGTGTGCGTGTGCGTGTGTGTGTGTGTGTGTGTGTGTGTGTGTGTGTGTGTGTGTGTGTGTGTGTGTGTGTGTGTGTGTGTGTGTGTGTGTGTGTGTGTGTGTGTGTGTGCGTGCGTGCGTGTGTGCGTGCATGCGTGCGTGCGTGCGTGTGTGAAAATGTCCACAGATATGAAGTGTGTTTGTATATATATATAGTGTGTGCTAACTAGTGTCTGTGTGAGAGAGAGAAATATGTGGTGAAGTGAGGGAGGAAGAAAAGGAAGATAATTAACTGCATTAAACATGCAATGTCGAAATTAATTACTCTGTCATTTGCAATGTCACTGTTTTATTTCATTAATGGCAGGGCTGTCTGGCGGAGCTGCGGAGGCCGCATTGCGCTGTTCATTAGCGAGAGCGTCGTTAGGGCGTAATTATTCGCTTGTCCCACGGACCAATTCCACACCAGTCTCACATAGACATACACAGACAGACAGAGACAGACACACAGACACAGAACCAGACACACACACACACTCAGACGCACACACACAGACAAGCACGTACATGCAAACACAAACACAAACACAAACACAAACACACAGACAAGCACACACACACGCACACACACACACACACACACACACACACACACACACACACACACACACACACACACACACACACACACACACACACACACACACACACACACACACACACACACACACACACCCACACACACACACACACGAAGAGGAGCAGATAGGAAGCTTTTGATCAGTTCTCTCTCTCTCCGCAGGAGGGAGATGGCACTGTACACGCTACCTCCCACTGCCCCCCAAAATAGAGCAAAAACATCACGGGCAAATGGGTTCATGTGACGCGCATGCCGTCACACATACACACATATTACACATACACTTGCACACAGACATGGTACAGTCACAGAGAATTTGGAGCTCGTTTCATCTGATAGCGTGGCATCAAAAGCAAAACAGCCCCACTTGCACATGTACAAGAACATGTGACCTGATCAACAATATGGAGGTTGTGCCTGGGGTGCTGGGGTGAGAGAGACAGAGAGAGAGAGAGTGGGTGAAAGAGTGAGAGACAGAGACAGAGAGACAGAGGGGAGAGAGAAAGGGAAAGAAGAAGAGAGACAGAGAGAGTGTGATATGGAGATGGAGAAAACGAGTGAGGGAGAGAGGTGGAGAATATGGCAGAGAGAAAGAGCTCTGTTTGGGGTGGGAGAGAGAGCGAGACACAGAGGCAAAGCTGGAGGAAACAGTCTAATTAGAGTGCAGTGGAATCTGAGGCGGTCTCCAACAAAGAGGATGAGGGCTGAGAGCAGACAGAGGAGGGAAAGAGGACGGGCCCAAATGTACGAGAGCTAGCAGGCGTGAGACAGGAGGGAGTGAGAGGGAGGGAGGGAACGAGGGAAGAAGTGATGGAAAGAAAGTGAGGGAGACAGGGGTTGAGGTAGGGAGGGAGATCGAGAAGCAAAAGAACACATTACAGAGGAAAGAAAGAAAGAAAGAAAGAAAGAAAGAAAGAAAGAAAGAAAGAAAGAAAGAAAGAAAGAAAGAAAGAAAGAAAGAAAGAAAGAAAGAAAGAAAGAAAGAAAGAAAGAAAGAAAGAAAGAAAGAAAGAAAGAAAGAAAGAAAGAAAGAAAGAAAGGTTCCTGGGGTTCCTGGGGGGAAAAAGACAGAAAGAAAAGGATTGATGTCTATGGGCTGGTTTGTCGTGGCTGCTGGTTAGGCTGCATCAGAGGCAAATGGTGCCCTCCCATCAGAGTTCCATAGAGCCATTGGAGACAGGCACTGCACTATAGACTGTAGCAACACAGTCACAAGAACAACCCTGGTGATTTCACTGTGTGTGTGTGTGTGTGTGTGTGTGTGTGTGTGTGTGTGTGTGTGTGTGTGTGTGTGTGTGTGTGTGTGTGTGTGTGTGTGTGTGTGTGTGCGTGAGTGTGTGTGCGTGCGTGTGTGTGTGCTGTGTGTGTGTGTGTGCGTGTGTGTGTGTGCTTGCTTTGCATATGGGGCGTTAGTGTTGTGGGGGTGTTGACTGTATGTGGGTGCACAGTATGTCTGTAAGGCACTAATAGGTATCCTTCACTTGTGACGGTGTTGTCTGCCTCTGCCTGTTTCCCGCTATCTCTCTGCTCCAGAGTCAGGGTGAGATGGAAGAGACCTTTTATGTTCTCATGAAGAGGAGAGCTGGAGAGGAGTAATTATCTTTCTCTGTTTCTCTTTCTCTCTCTCTGTCACACACGCATGCATGCACGCAAGCACGCACACACACAAGCGAACGCACGCACACACACACACACACACACACACACACACACACACACACACACACACACACACACACACACACACACACACACACACACACACACACACACACACACACACACACACACACACACACACACACACACACACACACACACACACCTGCACACACACTCCATTCTTACCCCGCCACTACTTTCATCCTCTCTACAACTCCACCTCCCACCACCCACTCCCACCTCATGAAAGCCTCCGCAGCGAGGCAGCAAAACAGCACAGCAGCAAAAACACAGGAGGGAGGAGGAGGATGAGGAGGAAGAGAAGGAGGAGGAGGAGGAGGAGGAGGAGGAGGAGGAGTAGGAGTAGGAGGAGGAGGAGGACAGGGTTTGGTGCAGGAGGAGGAGGAGGAGGAGGAGGGGGAAAAGGAGGAGGAGGAGGAGGAGGAGGAGGAGGAGGAGGAAAAGGAGGAGGAGGAGGAGGAGGAGGAGGAGGAGGAGGAGGAGAAAACAAGCCGATGAGTCACAGGCAGCTCAGATGGAGCTACTGGGATTAAACATGCGTAGTACAGCACAGCACTGTATCGACACATCGCACCCACACACCCACATCTACACACCTACACACACGTGCACGCACACACGCACGTGCGCGCGCACACACACACACACACACACACACACACACACACACACACACACACACACACACACACACACACACACACACACACACACACACACACACACACGCCCACACACACACACACACACACATGCCCACACGCACTCACATACAACACACAAACACTGTCAGCATTCCAAAATCAAGAAATACATACATGATGGACAATGGGGAGATACAAATAAGGTCAACAAACCCAAGTGGCGCGCACTGCAGACCCTTGAAAAAGCAAACTGGTGGATCAAAGGACAGAGGGACAGAAGGACCGGCAGAAGGATGACCGGCTGACAAGGTGTCGTGTTGTAGTAGCGTCCCTCGTCTTTCACGTCACCATCATCCTCACCTCCACTGTCTCTATCGCCTTTAATCTAATCTTCCCTAATTTCGGAGTTCTGGATGTTTGTGGGGTGGCGGTTCTGACATACTCTAGGACGGGCCGGCCCATCTCTGTTTGAACCAATCACCCACATGTACAATGAAGAAGGGCTGCCCAGGGCCTGGGATGAAAAAGGGGGCCTGCCCCACATTAAGCCCAGTAAGGCCCTCCACACATCGGTTCCGACAGCACTGTGGAGCACTTTCACTTCCGACACAATTCCGACCCCCCCTGCACACAATTTCACCACAGCAGAGAATGGATAGTCAATGGGCGGCTCCGACAAAATAGAACCCGTCCCTCATCGCCAGCCGATGTCTGCGGACGTCGGCTCCGGTGTGCGGCATTGTATTGAAAACAATGGAATCTGACTTTTGCGGAGCAGCGCTCTGTACTTTGTCGGAGCCGGTGTGCGGCGGCCCTAACACTGCTCCCAGATCAGTGCGTGATGAGGCCTTTCCAGGCTTCCTGTGCTGGAGCACGTTGCAGCACTGATAATGTGTAGCAGTACAATACGAGCCTAGGAGGGGAAGGGTGAGTCTGGGCTAGCCAGGCCATGCCCTCCTAGCAACTAGTCAGGTCAAGAGCAATGCAAGTACTTTCTGAGCTCCCTAAAAATCGGAAACTCCTCCCTCTTTGTCGGGACACAAACAACCATTAGCAAGCCAAGGGAGGCGGGTCAACCATGACATTTGGGAAATGTTAATTGTTATGCTCATAGTCAGATCAACTCTCAAAGAGATTTGAAAGTCTATGATAATCAGACTAGGTCTGGGCTGCCTCTCTTGGCCTCTCTCAGTTTGCCGTGCGTGGCTGCGTAATTAATGGGGAGAGGAGAAGAGGTCGGTGGATCAGATCAGATCAGATGGATGGATGTCTCCACACCCGGCTCGGAGACTTTTTGCCTGTCAGACATATTGCTGACAAACTGACTACAGCAGGGAAGGCTGCCGGACGATCTGCCTTAAGCAGCACCAGTGTGCGCATGAGTGTGTCTATCAGTGTGTGTGTGTGTGTGTGTGTGTGTGTGTGTGTGCAAGTGTGTGTGTGTGTGTGTGTGTGTGTGTGTGTGTGTGTGTGTGTGTGTGTGTGTGTGTGTGTGTGTGTGTGTGTGTGTGTGTGTGTGTGTGTGTGTGTGTGTGTGTGTGTGTGCGCGCGCGTGTGTGCGTGTGTGCGTGTGTGTGTGCGTGTGTGTGCGTACAGTACCATATGCCTGCGTCCATGTATCAGTTTCTCTGTGCACATTAGTATAAGTGTGCGTCTGCAAATGAGTAAGTGTTGCCCTTGTTTCTGTGCGTGGGTGCGTACTGGAGCTGTGTGTATAAGTGTAGCAGTGTATCAGCATTCGTCCATTTGTCCTGCGTGTGTTCCTCAGTGGGGGTGTCCTATACTACTGAGTCACACTTGTGTGTGTTACTGGGCTGAGTCCAGGATCGTCTGTCACTTTGGTGCATTGGCTCTCTATGCATTTGTGGGTGGACCCACACTACTGTGGCAGTGTTTATGTTATTACAGTATGAAAGAAAGCCCAACTGAGAAACTCCAACTCCCATTGTCATTGTGACACAGCACTCCACAGCACACAAGTGTTCACTGCAGTGCATTTATGCTTCACCCGAGCAAGGGAGCAGTGTGGAGGGACAGTACCAAGCTGAGGGTACCTCAGTCATGGTGGAGGAAGGGTGAGAGCACTGGTTAATTACTCCCCCCACCAATCTGGCGGATCGGGAGTCGAACCAACAAGCTTTGGGATACAAGTCTGACGCCCTAACCGCCTACCCATGACTGCAGTTGGTGTGAGTGTGCAGATGTGTGTCACAGGTAAGTTTTTTTTATGATGATAGATTTGTCCTTCTTAGAGTGCATGAGTGTGCTTGTAGGTCCCACTTACGTGTGTTGCTGGGCTGGGAGTCCATTGGAATCATCATCTTGGTGCGTGTGGCCCTCCTGGCAGCCAGGGAGCGCTCTAGCGTTGAGATGCTGCTGGACGCCTCGTCCCCATCCGCTAATGGGAGAGTCAATGAACACATATGAGATGCTCGCTCATTCATGGCACAGATACAGCACACCACACAGGCAGAAAACAATGAACCAAGACTATGCACAGTAGTGCAACATAAAGTACACGAGAGAACATTTTCAAGCTCTCAGTCAGACAGATACCACACAAACAGACTGACAAATGGGGACTGTCTACGTCGAGAACTGACTGTAATGACTACTGTGTTACATAAGCACGGAGGGGAAAGGTAGGACTGCGATGCTGATTCCCCGACTTACACAGCCAGCAGGGCGGATAATAAGCTGGGGGAGAGGAGACCCGGAGACATGCTGGATAGGGGGTAGCACGGCAGCATGGGCCTATTGTATTCTATTCTACTGGCTTTAATGGCTTGTTTGCCCATTATAGCAAAGTCCATTATGTCTTGCCGTCGCAAATCGATGGCCAGATGACGCGTGGTGGAGAAAACGAGAAAGAATGAAGCAAATAAAACAAAAGAGAGAGAGCGAGAGAGAGAGCGAGAGGGAGAGAGAGAGAGAAAGAGAAAGAGAGAGAGACGGAGAGAGAGAGAGGGAGATGAGGGGTGCATAAAAAAGAAAACACGCTGTCCGTCCACAGCAGCGCAGAGTTATTCCGTCCCCTTTTGATGCCTGCGGTCAGCTTTGGGCTCTCTGATTATAGTCTGACACGCACACTATCATTTCAAAGGTGATTATCGTGTCATTTCAAGGTCCTGGACGACGTTTACGCCCATGATGAGCAAAAGGCATCAGAAGCAGAGCAAATTCTTCTCTCGCTTCTTCTTTCCATCCAGCTAATCCTTTTGGGGGACTTGCTCAAGGCTCTTTCATAGAAAAGCCAATACTATTTTGAGGAAAAAATATTCTCTATTTTCGTGGAATGAAAAAAAAGCTCTGCAGTGTGATGGCGACGAGTAAGGTGAGCGGAAGGTATGCAGGTGTTAACACATGCTGTACCACTGTGTCATGTAGGCCTACTGTAATTTCATTACAAAACATCTCTTGAACTGGACATTAATTGCGACTGTGCCTAACCTGCAGTGGTGCTCGACAGCTGCTGCTGCTGGCTTTTAAAAAATATGCACAAGTGTGGGAGTTTTTTGAAATTAGTTAGAAAAGTAGAACTTTAAGCCTGCGGTCTTACAATATGTGCTGATCTGATCCATCTACATAATATAGTATCGTTGCAGAGAAAGAGGTCTACAAAACGCCTACACTCTCCATATGCGTGGAAACATGGCATGTACCTTCCGTAAGGTCAGCTAAAATGCTTGTTAAGTACTTAAAACTTCTTCAGTTTTTGTGTGGGTTTCTGCAGGAGGAGCGGAGGAGTTGTGTTACTATACAGTGAAAGAGATTTGCAAGCATGAGAGCCACACACAGAATTTCAGGAATGGCGGAAGAATGGTCTCTTATAGTCTAGTAATGGTAGAAAATAGCAGCGACAAAAGTCTTCCCTCTGACTTCATGGTAGTGCTGTACAATAGGGCTGCACGATAATGGAAAAAAAGATAATCAAGATTATTTGGATCAAAGTCTTTGGCCAGACACACCAGCTAGTCATGGACGGTAGTGTTGCACCGATACCGATACCAGTATCGGCCGGGGCCCCGATACTGCACTAAAATGGTGGTATCGGTATCGGCCGATACCAACAAATAGGGCACCGATACCATTTACATATGCTCGTATGACTCTTGGAGTCTACTAGAGGCAGCAGCCTGACAAAGCCACAATAGCAATGATGTTGTTACATCCAAGTAGTAGCCTATATAACTTTTCATATATATAAATTTCAAACAGAGTAGTATCGGTATGGTATGGTATCGGTATCGGCTGATACTGCACAGTTGGGTATCGGGTATCGGTATCGGGACCAAAAAAATGGTATCGGTGCAACACAAATGGACGGTAAGTCACTTTATTGCCCCCTATGTGATTAAGTCGGGACAGTTGAGGCCAAAATAGCCATTTTGATTAAAATGCGATTCATTGTGCAGTCCTACTGTGCAACCTTGCAATACAACAAACAAGAAAGCAGCAAAAAGGAAAACAAAAAACAAGAAAACAAGCAGAAGAAGACAGTGGAACAGAACAATCTCTCCACAGTGGCATTTTTACCAGCCAAGACAGAAGGAGATGAGTCGGCACTTTATTTGTTCTCTGCTCACGTTTGGTAGTTTCACTAATTAGTGAGCTAGCCTTTACTAGCCCGCTATCCCGCTGGCAGCGAGGCTCACAGCAGGCATCTTTCTCCAACCTGCCTTGCTCACCGCTCTTCAGAAAACAAAGTTCTGTTTTGCTGACTCGTGTTCTAAGCATGCTTCACACTTTGCTTCCTCCATCCAAATGCTACACATGCAGTAGCACCATCCAACCCAAAAAAGAGACCCTTCTGGCTCTCCTGACCCTCCAGTCATAGGTAAGCAGAGCTTGCAATGACTGACAATTTAATTCCCAACACCACCATTCCCCCATCTTCCACAAATTAAGTACCCAAAGCATACCCCCCACCCCCTTGACTGCTCCCATGAGATAATTGTTTGTCTAGACTTGTGGACTGATGAGGCATAAATACAATTTCATAGTGCAAGTTGAACGATGTAGTAGAATAGCAATACAATAGAGCTCGAAAGTGCCATAGAGTTCCAGTATCTCTTGTTAGCATTTCAGGACTTCCTGGTTCCCTTTCGCGAGAATGAATGGAGTGAATGAATGGATGAATGGGGACCAGTCTCAAATAAGGCGTGTGTGCAAAAACGCTATTAGCGAACCCCCGCAAACTGACGAGGGTATTAAAAATAGGCAGTAGCGATGACATGATTGACCATTCTTGTGTCAAACGCCGACATAATACGATGTTGCCATCACATGCTAAACCCGGAAAACTGACAGACTACAGGAGGGAGATTTCACGACCTGTGTCCATGGTAACCCACGGCAAACTTTGCATGAGCAATCTTCTCCTCGATGGTAAGTTTTGAAACTAACTACTAAACCAAGGCGATTTGAGTAATTGCAGTTGTGGCACTTTTTTAACTTTTATCAAAAGAGTGTCACCAGGAGTGAAAAAACAAGCTGTATCAGAGCTTGGTTAAAAATTTCCAAAGTCTCGTACCAGTAAGGTTTGTGGCGGGTTGCTGTGGGTTACCATGGATACGGCTCGTGAAATATCCCTCCTTGAAGTCTGACAGTTTTCTGGGTTACGCGTGTGATAGCAACATCGTATTTATGTTGCCGTTTGACACAAGAATTGTCAATCATGTCATCCCTACAGCCTATTTTTAATACCCTCGTCAGTTT
>NC_085867.1:53346162-53366162 GCF_034702125.1 Engraulis encrasicolus
TGGTTACATAATGTTCTTAAACAGTACTGAATTGATGTAACAGGTGCATTAAAATAAAATGTAACATCATAAATAATAATAAATGAAAAAATAACACAGCCGGAGTCCTATCCAGCATCAGGTCCAATGAAACTGGACTTCTCTGTGTGTGATGAACCCCTCAGGCTACCAGTTTTGACAGACGGTCATTTCACATGTACAGTAAAAACATGTGTGTGATCTTCTGGTATTTTTCAGCTGAGCCAGCAGCAAAGCCACACTGCGGCCATTAGAAAATCACTCGGTGGAAGCACTCCCATGTGGTCCTGCACCAAATTTAAAGAAAGAGAGGGGGGTTTAACTCCTCCACGCCGAGGAATTCTTTCAGCACTTTTCACTTGACAAACGATCACTTTCTCTCCACTTTTTTTTCACCACGTTCCTTCTTTTTTTCCCCTTTCTCTTCACTTAGGCGCTCCTCGGAGTCACATAAATAAGCCAGCCAATCAGCCCTGTCCTGGATCCAGAAAAGCATTTGGGCAAAAGATGAAAGGGAACATTACCCACAACAACCCCCCTCAGACACCCCCTCAAACCCCCCCCCCCCCCTGTTGGCTCTGGAATAGGGAACAGATGATCTCTAGTGAGCAATGTGATCAAGGAAACTCGTAATGGGACAAAAGCACTCTGTTCTCCCTGCCAGCCTGCCTTCACTACACAGCTTTGGAACAAGAGGAGGGTGAGAAGGAGAGAAAAGAACTGGAGGACAGAGCGCGAGAGAAGAGGGAGAAAAGAAAAGAGGTGAAAAAAAGATGCTAACAATATAACAAGCCTGTCGAGAAAATCTACAAAATTGCGCGAGAAAAACATGGTATGTGGAGAGAGAGCTGAAAGGGGCCCCTGGTTGTGGCTACATAATGGCTGTGCTATTGTGAGGAAGTCCCTTGCTCCCTTGGCTCGCTCAAAAAACGTGCTGCAAACACCTACCCACCCGGCATCTACTGCACCTCGACTCTGGTACTGAACCCCACGTTACACGTTGCCGCTAATTAATAGTTGTTTCATATTCATGGCCTTGTTGGGCAAGGCCTGTTTTCAGTTATTATGTTTTCAGTGTTGCAGTGCATTGTGCTCCTGTGAATCATCCTCAGGAGAGACAACAGAACTTTTCAAGCTTAACCCCTGTCAGAGAGAGAGAGAGAGAGAGAGAGAGAGAGAGAGAGAGAGAGAGAGAGAGGTGGAGAAAACAAAGCATAAGAGACAAAGGGAAGGAGAGAGGAGGCACGGCTTCAGAGAGACAGGTGAGGGACGATGCCGCCATCCAACGCCCTGCCCCTTTCGTGGTGGCCAAAAAAAGGGTGAAAAACGCTTATAGTAATGTAATTATTATAACAATGAAGTAATAGTGTAGAAATAACACCTTTTAAAACTATTTAAATATGTTTATAACCATTTAAACATGTTTTAAGGTGATTTTCAGTATGTTGTTTCGGTGTGTGGTTTTGTGACGGGGCAGAGTTTCTCAATGGCACCGGCAACTGCCCGGTTGGCCCTCCCCTCGGTCCTTGGGTGAGACGACTGGAGTATGAACAGGCACAAGGTGAGTTGTGTGCACAGTACATTTTTCAGTGCTCAGTCAGCAGCTTAGCTGCTTGAAATTCAGCACTCAT
The DNA here is from genome assembly GCF_034702125.1 of Engraulis encrasicolus. Lineage (NCBI taxonomy): Eukaryota > Metazoa > Chordata > Actinopteri > Clupeiformes > Engraulidae > Engraulis > Engraulis encrasicolus. The sequence goes on from NC_085867.1 coordinate 53,347,812, forward strand.
AGTGTAAGTCCAAAATGTCTATGTGCCCCCCGCCACCTTCCCTGAGCACCTACCCCTCAAAATGTCAAAATGTGCACGACACCAAGGTCAGCAGATGTGTTGCGAGCAAACCCTCCAAAAAAGCGAACCTGTTTCCAACCAAGACAGCAGTGTATAGAGTGTCTAAACAAGACTAAAGCAGCTATTGCAGCGTCAGTCTATTTATCTGACATGTTAAGTTCAAGTTTACTGCATGTTGGGTGAGGCTGATGAGGGTCATGCACATGTTCGTGTGAACACATTTTTTTGTAAACTCAGTTTGGGTCTTTTTAAACACAAACAGGTATCAAGACTGAATGTTTTTAAAGGCACACGCCAAAGTGGAGATTCTTCAGAAATGACACTGAACTGGACTGCACCAGAGATGAGAAGGTCAGCTCACACAAGGCCAGGGCTGAGACAGAGCAGCCCCAGCAGCCACAGAGCCCTGAGCCATCCCCATGGCGACGGGAGGAAGTGGATTGCTACTCCGATATGTGAAATGTGGGAGATTTGCACTCACTGAATTCTCACAGTCACTCCCCCTCACACAGATGTACACGCACACACACACGCACGCACACACACACGCACGCACACACGAACGCACACACCATGACATAAACATACACACGCACCCACCAACGTACACATACACACGCATACATTCAGCCACACTCACACTTACATAAACACAGGTGGCCAGGGTTAAGGTAGTGAATGACAAGGGCTCTCAATCAATTGAACCTGTCCTCTGCTCACTTCACCCGCGTGAACAAGTGAAACCAGCACTTATTTATTTTATTTTATTTTACCTTTACTTAACCAGGGAAATAAAATCACATTGAGAATGAGAATAAAATTCTCTTTTAGAGTGAGCCCTGGCCAAGGCGGCAGCACACATTACATTTACACTTACAGACAGGAGGACACAGACAAAACAGAACAAATTATGGATGAAGAGATAAAATTACACAATAAAAACCATAAAATAATAAACATAGAACAAGATTAAAAGGAGATTACAAGATTAAAAGCAAGTGCAAACAGATTTAAAAGTGTCATTAAGATAGGCTTTAAACTCAGCTACAGACAGAAAAACAGCAAGCTTAAGAGATTTCTGAAGCTCATTCCAGTGAGTTGGGGCACAATGATTAAAAGCAGTTTTACCAAATTCTTACCAGCTGGTATACCAGCCTGACCTCGTCTTTTCTTTCTTTCATCTCACACGGCCGGACACTGTCCTTGGCAGCGTGGAGCTTCTCTCGCTTGGGTGTCTGTCTATGCACACTACCTCTTCAGCTAACGGCCACCGTTAGGCTGTATTTATCAGTCAGCACTCCACTGGGCCTAGTAATGACACTTTTTGACACTACATGACACTAATTGCGAATTATTTAGTGTGGTCTGGTAAAACCAGAGTGCATTGGTTGCACAGAAAGTTGCAGCTTCATTGTGTAAGAAAGCAAGAGGGGTGGGCCAGGTAATAGAGGAACCAAGAAGTACTAGTGCATGTTCAAATGGTGGATGGATTGTGGGTCGGTATCTCTAAAACAGTGTTTCTCAGACTTTTTCAGACCGAGGACCACTTTGTCCCCCCGAAAATGGTCAGGGACCACCTGTCAACTGAATTGATAGATGGGTGCTAATTTGACATAGCTAATTTCAATGCAGATCGTTTTTATTCACATTGGAAGCCTGTCTTATTGCAGCATTAGGAAGGTTGGCAGCGCTGCTTTCTGTGGTCACATGTGCGTAAGTAAGCGAGGCTTGCCTCTCATCGTAGCTTAAAATGTATTGCTTTCATCAACCTTGGCTATAGGTTCTCAGTTTATAGTCACGCGTTTACTTTCTTCTTCTTTGTCTCGTTTCCCGTTGCCGCTGTTTTTTCTCCCCTCTGACTGCTTAAGTTAAATTGTGGAGTGCTCCCTGTAACGACTTACTAGTCGCGTTGCGTCCTCCTTGCCGACCTAGAAATATTCATAACTGACTCTTATGGTTGTCGTTTGACTGATCGCTCGTGCACTGGTCTGTAGCCTTCGTGGCGTGGTGGCAATGTGTTATGCGTCACGGTGCGTTATGTGTAGCTACTAGAGTCGATGTTCGCCCTCTATTTTAGTCATGCAATTCACTCACGGGGTTCTCGTTCCTAAGAATCGGCTCGTCATCTCTATGGGAGCGGCTCATTGTTGACCTGCTACATTTTGTGTAATCCGTGTAGGCCTACTTATCTGTTTCCGGTGAGGTTGCCCACGCGGGGTCTTTGGAGTAGTGCTGGTGGAGTTATTCGCTGGCGCAGTGGCATTAGACCTACCTGATTAATGATGTGAACCAACTGGCTATATCTACAGAATGATTTTATTTATTGCAGACATGATCTTAGTGTATGGTCGGATTTTCCACCTAGTTTCTATTTTCAGCTATTTATTGTCTTGATTTTGATTTATTGCCTATTTTAGTTTGGCGATACTGTATTTCGTGTTAATTCTTCTGCTTTCGTGTTTTTCTGTTGCCTTCACATCATATCGCGGTGTTAGGCCTTCATGGCCCTCAGTCCTTCTATTTAGACCTGGCTGCTGGCTCTTTGGTCAACTGCCTTCTTTGTTTATTCTCGAAAATACTTTTTGCATAACTAGAGGTTTATATCTATCATTTTCAGATGTGGGTATTCTGGCTCCTAGGTAAATTACTTTAAATGTTCATAGCCGTGGCTATAGCTCACTCTGCTTTTCGCTCACGATTTAGAGATATTGTGCCGTGGTTTCGCATGCCAGCACCCACGTTTCTCTCCGTGTGGCATGCTAATTAGCTCTGCCCATTGCCGGGACTCAGTATGCTTCCGCGCAGTAGCCTAATCTGTGGGATTAACCACACATTAAAAGATGTGTTGATAATGGCCATGTCCTTTCGTTCTAGGTTCACTACTGGCGATTGCACGCTGCATGTTCCGAGTACTCAGCTGTCAGACTTATCGCATCCACGTTTGCAGCTGGAGCCCTTTCCACCAACGATGCATAGTATCGTATCTGTACCTCTCTTTCCTCCGTCTCATAGGTTAATTCAATCAGCACTGCGCCGCTGCCTGGAGACCCGCGCGTCTCCGCTTTTAACTGCTTGGTGGTGCATGGCTTCCCGTGGCTCACTTAGTAGTTGCCATGCAAATGGGCCCGGGATTCTTTTGGGGGTATCAACAGGCCGTACAAAGCATTAACTAGCTACACCCTCGTCTACAATTTAAGGGCGCACCTATCTAAGTGCATTTTATTTCAAATTATTGCAATTGCTTAACATATGATCGCTTTTTCTTTCACGTGCCAAGCATGACTCTACTACTCCTCGTACAGTGAGTCATCCATCTGAAGTAGGAGGACGAAATTGATGAATTGACTATCTTTGATATGAGTATCCAACCCTTTAACCATGCACAAGTTCCAGTGAACCTCTCTGCTCTCGTAGGCATGCCCAGGCCCTCTACTGCACCAACGAGTCAACCGTTGCAATTTGTTCTTGCTGCTAATTTCACCCGTTCTCTGTTATCTCGTGGCTGTCTCATTCTCCTCTCTGTGTACATGCTGCATTCCAGTACAGTTAGCAAACCACAACGTCTGCCTAGTCGTGGCAAGGAAGGGAATGCTCGCCTAGCTACGGCAAACTGTCATTGTCGCTGACTGTAAACTCTATCTTTCCGTTCCAGGTGCTCAGATGGTCATGCTCGTCCACACGTTGGGGCCCATCGCTACCCATGTGCGTTTCCTTCCGACATGTATTTCCTTATTTATCACAGGTCAAAGGCCTGGTGCACTCCCAATACGTCTCAGAAGGCCTACAGGACGTCATTTGGGATCCGGTTTTATGCTCAGTGACCCTGGTTACCCTAATTAATTTTTACTCATCTCTATTCTCCTCCCATAAGGTAGAACATCTAAGTCCGATACTCTCGGGACTGGCGTCATGGTTACTGTTGCATATCACTGTGCCTCTTTCGGTCCTCATGCTCTATACTGCACTACTTTTCTCCTTGATTCAACGCTTCTCAGTCCTCACCACCCACCGGCAGGTGCATGTTTCTGGTCTTTAACTCCAAGACCTGAAATTCCAATACGCCTTTCGTCATTTCCCTCCTGTGTTGTATGTCAATGTCCCTACATGTTTATGCCCACGTGAGGCAAGTCACTGCTACCTTAGTGCACGCGCACGCAGCGCCGATTAGAGTTAGTCTGTCAATGCTCCCCATGAGAGCGCCTGTCTGCCTTGTTCGTTACTTTCCTCCTGTGTCGTATGTCAATGTCCCTACATGTTTATGCCCACGTGAGGCAAGTCACTGCTACCTTAGTGCACGCGCACGCAGCGCCGATTAGAGTTAGTCTGTCAATGCTCCCCATGAGAGCGCCTGTCTGCCTTGTTCGTTACTTTCCTCCTGTGTCGTATGTCAATGTCCCTACATGTTTATGCCCACGTGAGGCAAGTCACTGCTACCTTAGTGCACGCGCACGCAGCGCCGATTAGAGTTAGTCTGTCAATGCTCCCCATGAGAGCGCCTGTCTGCCTTGTTCGTTACTTTCCTCCTGTGTCGTACGTCAATGTCCCTACATGTTTATGCCCACGTGAGGCAAGTCACTGCTACCTTAGTGCACGCGCACGCAGCGCCGATTAGAGTTAATCTGTCAATGCTCCCTGCGAGAGCGCCTGTCTTCCTTGATCGTCATTTTCCTCCTGTGTTGTATGTCAATGTCCCTACATGTTTACTGCCCACGTGAGGCAAGTCACTGCTACCTTAGTGCACGCGCACGCAGCGCCGATTAGAGTTAGTCTGTCAATGCTCCCCATGAGAGCGCCTGTCTGCCTTGTTCGTTACTTTCCTCCTGTGTCGTATGTCAATGTCCCTACATGTTTATGCCCACGTGAGGCAAGTCACTGCTACCTTAGTGCACGCGCACGCAGCGCCGATTAGAGTTAGTCTGTCAATGCTCCCCATGAGAGCGCCTGTCTGCCTTGTTCGTTACTTTCCTCCTGTGTCGTACGTCAATGTCCCTACATGTTTATGCCCACGTGAGGCAAGTCACTGCTACCTTAGTGCACGCGCACGCAGCGCCGATTAGAGTTAATCTGTCAATGCTCCCCGCGAGAGCGCCTGTTTTCCTTGTTCGTTATTTTCCTCCTGTTTTGTATGTCAATGTCCCTACATGTTTTACTGCCCACGTGAGGCAAGTCACTGCTACCTTAGTAGGCATGCGCACGCAGCGCCGATTAGAGTTAATCTGTCAATGCTCCCCGTGAGAGCGCCTGTCTGCCTTGTTCGTTATTTTCCTCCTGTGTTGTACGTCAATTTCCCTAAATGTTTTACTGCCCACGTGAGGCCAGTCACTGCTACCTTAGTGGGCACGCGCACTCTGCGCCGACTAGAATTTCTCTGCACAGCTCTCGTAAGAGCGCCCCTCTGCTCTGTCAGCCGTTTCCTGTTCTGTAAACCTGTGTCCTGTCTTTTCCTGCCCCCGTGCGGTGCATTCGAGTAATCGCTCCTCATAACGGAGCCCGAGACTCTGCACTCTGTTTCAGCGCTCTACGAGAGTGCCACGTATTGCCTGCACTCCGCTAAACTCTGTCTGTCTGCTGCTGTCCGCCTGTCTGCCTTGTTCGTTATTTTCTTTCTGCTCTACATGTCTGTCTATCTATTTCTCTGCCCCTGAGGGGCTCAATCACTGCTTCTTAGTAGACACGCGCACGCTGCGCCGATTAGAGTCTCTCCCTGCCCCCGTGTGGCGCATTCGTGTAAATGCTCCTTATAACGGAGCCCGCGCCTTGCTGGCGCGTTACTAGCTCAAGCTCATGCGGCCCAGCTGTAGCATTATATGCCACAATCGGGTGCTTCTTTACAATTCACAAGCACTCAAAGCGGTACCTACTAGTTATGGCCAAAAGTACTCTATTTCACGTTTTCGAAATGTGGCCATGCAAATTCTTATCGAATAGCCCTGCTATAGGTTATTACAAGTGTGCCACTCTCCGTGAGGGCCCTTGCTTCGTGTTTACATGTACTGCCCTCCGTGAGGGCGCCCTGTATAAGTGCATAAGTGCCCTGCATAAGTGCCCAAGCTGCAACCACTGGTGGTGGTGTAGGGGATTTCCATGTCCACTTCTTCATGTGGCCGCAGGGGCCTGCCTGTTCCTGCCCATGGTTTTTGCAGTGTTTCATGTTTGTCTCATTTCTTTGTCCTCCTCAAATGCTCTAGGTGGGTTCCAGTCGTCGCCTACGGTGGGTCACGCGTCTCCTCTTGTCCTTGTTCTCTCTTTTGGGGGTAAGTTGCGTTATTTTCTCATGATTTCAATCGTCATCGGCAGTATTACAATCCGGCATGCCCTCCTTAGTTTTGGGGGTTAAAAGTCCAGTTCCTGCTGCACGGCTACGGCAGGCTCTACTGGATCCGCCAGCGCAAGACCCGGGCTGATGATTGGACCTACGCCAAATACTGTCTACTTATGCCAATTCTATTGTCAACTATGTTAACAACATTAAATTGTTAAATACGAATTTATCTCTCTGAGTCTTAATGGCAGAAATGTAGCCTGCGTTAGTTCTGCCAGGGAGACTCAGAGCACCTGTGCATTTCGCAGAGCCAATCAGCGGCTGCCATCGCCTTTATAGCGACGTGTCTAAACTCTCCTTTCTTGCTGGCTTTAGGCATGGCCGGTCCGAAATCTCCTCCTCCATCCCCACCGCCACCAGTTGGGTCCAGTCTTCCTGTCCGGGGGGTTAAAAGTCCAGTTCCTGCTGCACGGCTACGGCAGGCTCTACTGGATCCGCCAGCGCAAGACCCGGGCTGATGATTGGACCTACGCCAAATACTGTCTACTTATGCCAATTCTATTGTCAACTATGTTAACAACTTTAAATTGTTAAATACGAATTTATCTCTCTGAGTCTCAATGGCAGAAATAAGATTTCAGCTATGTTCAGCTTTGTAATTATGTTAGAAATATAGCCTGCTAGCTTGTCTTGGGAAAGTAGAAATCCCCTCGCGGACCACCTGAGCTCTGTCGCGGACCACCAGTGGTCCCCTGACCACACTTTGAGAATCACTGCTCTAAAACATGGTAAAAATGGCTACAAATGCATGGTATACTAATATATTTCATTCCCTTGCTGGAGATGTGCAAGTTTTTGACTGGCTGTTACTGTATGTTGCTCTGTTCTGCAATATTCACTGTGGGATATGGGTGGTGCTGGTGCATTGTGGGAAAAGGGGTACTGTATACTATACAGCATAGTCTGCAGTGTTAACTCAACACTTAAATAGTAGGGCCTTCCAGAAGAGCGTTGAAGTGTTAAACTGCTACGTGTTGAATTTAGATAACGTACAAATATAAAATAAAATAAAATGAAAAATGTTTAGAGCTGCTTCGGCAGACTTGTGCACGGGTGTGGAGGGAGGCAAATGAAAAGAGAAAAGAAAATGAAAGGATCTTTGTGCTCAATCAACACAGGGATGCACAGTGAAATAAACAAACACGAGAGGGAGAGGGGTGTTGCTGCGAGTTGCAATACACAGGGGGGAAGATCCGGCACCTCAACCTGGTTGCTTTGTTCTCAGACTAACACCCCCTCACCCCATTCAGACCTACATACTCCTCCCCCAGAAATCCCTGTTCATTTCACATAACATCTCACAAAACACACCCAGAGACGACCAAAAACACCACGAGACTCCCAGTCAATAGAGAAAAAAAGGCAGCATGCCTGAAAGACATGGAAATGGCTTCTGTTCTGATCTCAGCTGGGTATGAAGGGTGCGCACTAGGAGGTCTCCATGGAACATCCTCGCTGTCTTGTCTGCCTTGTGAATAGGATACACAGGATTTTTTGGCTTATTTGGATGTGTTTCTTCATATCAGTGCCTGCCTACACAGTCTGTTCTGTGGTCTTTGCTGATTTGAACGTTTCTTTTGTCATTTATAGACTGTTTGTTTGTCTGGCCCAGTTTGTGTGTGTGTGTGTGTGTGTGTGTGTGTGTGTGTGTGTGTGTGTGTGTGTGTGTGTGTGTGTGTGTGTGTGTGTGTGTGTGTGTGTGCGTGCGTGCGTGCGTTGGTAGATGAGTGTGCATGTCTGATTCCTTTCAATACATGCAACTTCACGGAGTTACCTATAGACCAGTCTATCTGTCTTATGATCAGTTGACTCTGCATTGTTTGTATCAAATTTGTGGTGGGCCCTTTTTAGGATGTTGATGTTTTTACGTTTGAGTAAAACAGTAACACAGTAGTGTTTCCCATACATTGAGGAAACTATGGCGGACCGCCATAGTTTAAATTTGGCCGCCATAGTTTCCGAAAATGTAAAAAAAAAAAAAAAAAAAAAAAAAAATTTTTTTTTTTTTTTTACGATTTCCGTTTTTGTTAAAAAACGATTTGAATTACGATTCCCCTCGCATTTTCCTCCTGGAGTAAATACATCCTATAGAGAAAACCACAAGTGCATGAAAGACAGAGGGATCAAAAGCCTAGTCAAGTTGTTGTAGTTAACTTGGGTTTGGGAGCAATACAAAACCCTTCAGAGAAGGGACAGTTGGGATGNGTTTACTATCACTCCCCAGGCTTTGTTTTACAGTTGTAATGAGTTAGGTGACAGGCCTTCATTGACAAGGCAGAGGAGACATCGGGCTGCATATAGAAATTAATGTGTAATGAATGTGAATATAGGCCTACATAAATGTGTAATATGTTGTTCAGCCCTTTTAATGGGAGGAATTTTGAAAAACTGGCCCTGTGACCAGCACCCCTCATGTAGAATGTGTACGCCTATGTGTGTGTGGAGAAAAGGCATAGCCTACCCTCTTAGGCCCTTTTTTTATGTGTTAACAATTTCACTTTCACTTGTTTTTTTTTTTAATTTTTTTTTTTACGATTGCCGTTTTTGTTAAAAACGATTTGAATAACGATTCCCCTCGCATTTTCCTCCTGGAGTAAATACATCCTATAGAGAAAACCACAAGTGCTTGAAAGACAGAGGGATCAAAAGCCTAGTCAAGTTGTTGTAGTTAACTTGGGTTTGGGAGCAATACAAAACCCTTCAGAGAAGGGACAGTTGGGATGAGTTTACTAACACTCCCCAGGCTTTGTTTTACAGTTGTAATGAGTTAGGTGACAGGCCTTCATTGACAAGGCAGAGGAGACATCGGGCTGCATATAGAAATTAATGTGTAATGAATGTGAATATAGGCCTACATAAATGTGTAATATGTTGTTCAGCCCTTTTAATGGGAGGAATTTTGAAAAACTGGCCCTGTGACCAGCACCCCTCATGTAGAATGTGTACGCCTATGTGTGTGTGGAGAAAAGGCATAGCCTACCCTCTTAGACCCTTTTTGTTTATGCGTTAACAATTTCACAGTAATCTTAAATTCTTATCTCTGCTCCTATTTTGTTTTATTATTTTTTTCATTACATAGACCCCTGCATGTGTATTACGTAGCCTTATTTCTCAAAATATAAATGGCTGAAATGTAGGCCTAGGCCTATAGTTTCTCCATGCGCCAATGTCATACTGTACTAATTGTTTTGCCATTTTGCATTTACACTGCGCGAATACAACCCCCCCCCCCCCAAAGGCCCGCGTGAAAAGACCCCCCCCCCGGACCAAAAAAAATATCCCGGCTGCCCCCATAGTTTCCAAAATTTCTGTGGGAAACACTGTACAGTCTATTTACTTCATTAGGTACAGTGGCATAACTGGTGTAACATTAATATCATGTGCTAGTGCAGTGGTTCTTTAACTATGGTACACGTACGTACCTCCCGTGGTTTGCAAGAGCTCTCTGGCGGTACACAGGGACATTTTTGTATTGATTTGAAGGCTGACCAAGGTGTTGCAGTCAATAATGTTTCTTTGGTCTCACACTTAGTAGTATTAAACTGACGGAATCTGAATACTGTACATAATTTATAATAACACGAGGCATAATACTAGGATTGGCTCTTTTGGTATGGGAGCAGGACAAATCCGAAGGTCTTCCAGGCCCTTGTGTGAGCTCAAGAAGCTGAGCGGAAATACAGGAGGGTCTGGCGAGAGTCAAATAATCATTTGCGCCATTTTGTCGTGTGCACAACAGCTTTCACAGTGTGGGAGTAAGAGAAGACGGGTTGACATGTTTACATAAATAAGGGACGCTGACTGTAAACTCTATCTTTCCGTTCCAGGTGCTCAGATGGTCATGCTCGTCCACACGTTGGGGCCCATCGCTACCCATGTGCGTTTCCTTCCGACATGTATTTCCTTATTTATCACAGGTCAAAGGCCTGGTGCACTCCCAATACGTCTCAGAAGGCCTACAGGACGTCATTTGGGATCCGGTTTTATGCTCAGTGACCCTGGTTACCCTAATTAATTTTTACTCATCTCTATTCTCCTCCCATAAGGTAGAACATCTAAGTCCGATACTCTCGGGACTGGCGTCATGGTTACTGTTGCATATCACTGTGCCTCTTTCGGTCCTCATGCTCTATACTGCACTACTTTTCTCCTTGATTCAACGCTTCTCAGTCCTCACCACCCACCGGCAGGTGCATGTTTCTGGTCTTTAACTCCAAGACCTGAAATTCCAATACGCCTTGTTCGTCATTTTCCTCCTGTGTTGTATGTCAATGTCCCTACATGTTTATGCCCACGTGAGGCAAGTCACTGCTACCTTAGTGCACGCGCACGCAGCGCCGATTAGAGTTAGTCTGTCAATGCTCCCCATGAGAGCGCCTGTCTGCCTTGTTCGTTACTTTCCTCCTGTGTCGTATGTCAATGTCCCTACATGTTTATGCCCACGTGAGGCAAGTCACTGCTACCTTAGTGCACGCGCACGCAGCGCCGATTAGAGTTAGTCTGTCAATGCTCCCCATGAGAGCGCCTGTCTGCCTTGTTCGTTACTTTCCTCCTGTGTCGTATGTCAATGTCCCTACATGTTTATGCCCACGTGAGGCAAGTCACTGCTACCTTAGTGCACGCGCACGCAGCGCCGATTAGAGTTAGTCTGTCAATGCTCCCCATGAGAGCGCCTGTCTGCCTTGTTCGTTACTTTCCTCCTGTGTCGTACGTCAATGTCCCTACATGTTTATGCCCACGTGAGGCAAGTCACTGCTACCTTAGTGCACGCGCACGCAGCGCCGATTAGAGTTAATCTGTCAATGCTCCCTGCGAGAGCGCCTGTCTTCCTTGTTCGTTATTTTCCTCCTGTGTTGTATGTCAATGTCCCTACATGTTTACTGCCCACGTGAGGCAAGTCACTGCTACCTTAGTGCACGCGCACGCAGCGCCGATTAGAGTTAGTCTGTCAATGCTCCCCATGAGAGCGCCTGTCTGCCTTGTTCGTTACTTTCCTCCTGTGTCGTATGTCAATGTCCCTACATGTTTATGCCCACGTGAGGCAAGTCACTGCTACCTTAGTGCACGCGCACGCAGCGCCGATTAGAGTTAGTCTGTCAATGCTCCCCATGAGAGCGCCTGTCTGCCTTGTTCGTTACTTTCCTCCTGTGTCGTACGTCAATGTCCCTACATGTTTATGCCCACGTGAGGCAAGTCACTGCTACCTTAGTGCACGCGCACGCAGCGCCGATTAGAGTTAATCTGTCAATGCTCCCTGCGAGAGCGCCTGTCTTCCTTGTTCGTTATTTTCCTCCTGTGTTGTATGTCAATGTCCCTACATGTTTTACTGCCCACGTGAGGCAAGTCACTGCTACCTTAGTAGGCATGCGCACGCAGCGCCGATTAGAGTTCATCTGTCAATGCTCCCCGTGAGAGCGCCTGTCTGCCTTGTTCGTTATTTTCCTCCTGTGTTGTACGTCAATTTCCCTAAATGTTTTACTGCCCACGTGAGGCCAGTCACTGCTACCTTAGTGGGCACGCGCACTCTGCGCCGACTAGAATTTCTCTGCACAGCTCTCGTAAGAGCGCCCCTCTGCTCTGTCAGCCGTTTCCTGTTCTGTAAACCTGTGTCCTGTCTTTTCCTGCCCCCGTGCGGTGCATTCGAGTAATCGCTCCTCATAACGGAGCCCGAGACTCTGCACTCTGTTTCAGCGCTCTACGAGAGTGCCACGTATTGCCTGCACTCCGCTAAACTCTGTCTGTCTGCTGCTGTCCGCCTGTCTGCCTTGTTCGTTATTTTCTTTCTGCTCTACATGTCTGTCTATCTATTTCTCTGCCCCTGAGGGGCTCAATCACTGCTTCTTAGTAGACACGCGCACGCTGCGCCGATTAGAGTCTCTCCCTGCCCCCGTGTGGCGCATTCGTGTAAATGCTCCTTATAACGGAGCCCGCGCCTTGCTGGCGCGTTACTAGCTCAAGCTCATGCGGCCCAGCTGTAGCATTATATGCCACAATCGGGTGCTTCTTTACAATTCACAAGCACTCAAAGCGGTACCTACTAGTTATGGCCAAAAGTACTCTATTTCACGTTTTCGAAATGTGGCCATGCAAATTCTTATCGAATAGCCCTGCTATAGGTCATTACAAGTGTGCCACTCTCCGTGAGGGCCCTTGCTTCGTGTTTACATGTACTGCCCTCCGTGAGGGCGCCCTGTATAAGTGCATAAGTGCCCTGCATAAGTGCCCAAGCTGCAACCACTGGTGGTGGTGTAGGGGATTTCCATGTCCACTTCTTCATGTGGCCGCAGGGGCCTGCCTGTTCCTGCCCATGGTTTTTGCAGTGTTTCATGTTTGTCTCATTTCTTTGTCCTCCTCAAATGCTCTAGGTGGGTTCCAGTCGTCGCCTACGGTGGGTCACGCGTCTCCTCTTGTCCTTGTTCTCTCTTTTGGGGGTAAGTTGCGTTATTTTCTCATGATTTCAATCGTCATCGGCAGTATTACAATCCGGCATGCCCTCCTTAGTTTTTGGGGGTTAAAAGTCCAGTTCCTGCTGCACGGCTACGGCAGGCTCTACTGGATCCGCCAGCGCAAGACCCGGGCTGATGATTGGACCTACGCCAAATACTGTCTACTTATGCCAATTCTATTGTCAACTATGTTAACAACATTAAATTGTTAAATACGAATTTATCTCTCTGAGTCTTAATGGCAGAAATGTAGCCTGCGTTAGTTCTGCCAGGGAGACTCAGAGCACCTGTGCATTTCGCAGAGCCAATCAGCGGCTGCCATCGCCTTTATAGCGACGTGTCTAAACTCTCCTTTCTTGCTGGCTTTAGGCATGGCCGGTCCGAAATCTCCTCCTCCATCCCCACCGCCACCAGTTGGGTCCAGTCTTCCTGTCCGGGGGGTTAAAAGTCCAGTTCCTGCTGCACGGCTACGGCAGGCTCTACTGGATCCGCCAGCGCAAGACCCGGGCTGATGATTGGACCTACGCCAAATACTGTCTACTTATGCCAATTCCATTGTCAACTATGTTAACAACTTTAAATTGTTAAATACGAATTTATCTCTCTGAGTCTCAATGGCAGAAATAAGATTTCAGCTATGTTCAGCTTTGTAATTATGTTAGAACTATAGCCTGCTAGCTTGTCTTGGGAAAGTAGAAATCCCCTCGCGGACCACCTGAGCTCTGTCGCGGACCACCAGTGGTCCCCTGACCACACTTTGAGAATCACTGCTCTAAAACATGGTAAAAATGGCTACAAATGCATGGTATACTAATATATTTCATTCCCTTGCTGGAGATGTTGCTATGTTCTGCAATATTCACAGTGGGATATGGGTGGTGCTGGTGCATTGTGGGAAAAGGGGTACTGTATACTATACAGCATAGTCTGCAGTGTTAACTCAACACTTAAATAGTAGGGCCTTCCAGAAGAGCGTTGAAGTGTTAAACTGCTACGTTTTGAATTTAGATAATGTACAAACATAAAATAAAATAAAATGAAAAATGTTTAGAGCTGCTTCGGCAGACTTGTGCATGGGTGTGGAGGGAGACAAATGAAAAGAGAAAAGAAAATGAAAGGATCTTTGTGCTCAATCAACACAGGGATTCACAGTGAAATAAACAAACACGAGAGGGAGAGGGGTGTTGCTGCGAGTTGCAATACACAGGGGGGAAGATCCGGCACCTCAACCTGGTTGCTTTGTTCTCAGACTAACACCCCCTCACCCCATTCAGACCTACATACTCCTCCCCCAGAAATCCCTGTTCATTTCACATAACATCTCACAAAACACACCCAGAGACGACCAAAAACACCACGAGACTCCCAGTCAATAGAGAAAAAAAGGCAGCATGCCTGAAAGACATGGAAATGGCTTCTGTTCTGATCTCAGCTGGGTATGAAGGGTGCACACTAGGAGGTCTCCATGGAACATCCTCGCTGTCTTGTCTGCCTTGTGAATAGGATACACAGGATTTTTTGGCTTATTTGGATGTGTTTCTTCATATCAGTGCCTGCCTACACAGTCTGTTCTGTGGTCTTTGCTGATTTGAACGTTTCTTTTGTCATTTACAGACTGTTTGTTTGTCTGGCCCAGTTTGTGTGTATGTGTGTGTGTATGTGTGTGTGTGTGTGTGTGTGTGTGTGTGTGTGTGTGTGTGTGTGTGTGTGTGTGTGTGTGTGCGTGCNTGCGTGCGTTGGTAGATGAGTGTGCATGTCTGATTCCTTTCAATACATGCAACTTCACGGAGTTACCTATAGACCAGTCTATCTGTCTTATGATCAGTTGACTCTGCATTGTTTGTATCAAATTTGTGGTGGGCCCTTTTTAGGATGTTGATGTTTTTACGTTTGAGTAAAACAGTAACACAGTAGTGTTTCCCATACATCGAGGGAACTATGGCGCACCACCATAGCTTAAATTTGGCCGCCATACTTTCCGAAAATGTAAAAAAAAAAAAAAAAAAAAAAAAAATTTTTTTTTTTTTTTTACGATTGCCGTTTTTGTTAAAAAACGATTTGAATAACGATTCCCCTCGCATTTTCCTCCTGGAGTAAATACATCCTATAGAGAAAACCACAAGTGCATGAAAGACAGAGGGATCAAAAGCCTAGTCAAGTTGTTGTAGTTAACTTGGGTTTGGGAGCAATACAAAACCCTTCAGAGAAGGGACAGTTGGGATGAGTTTACTAGCACTCCCCAGGCTTTGTTTTACAGTTGTAATGAGTTAGGTGACAGGCCTTCATTGACAAGGCAGAGGAGACATCGGGCTGCATATAGAAATTAATGTGTAATGAATGTGAATATAGGCCTACATAAATGTGTAATATGTTGTTCAGCCCTTTTAATGGGAGGAATTTTGAAAAACTGGCCCTGTGACCAGCACCCCTCATGTAGAATGTGTACGCCTATGTGTGTGTGGAGAAAAGGCATAGCCTACCCTCTTAGGCCCTTTTTTTATGTGTTAACAATTTCACTTTCACTTGTTTTTTTTTTTAATTTTTTTTTTTTACGATTGCCGTTTTTGTTGAAATACGATTTCCTTCACATTTTCCTCCTGGAGTAAATACATCCTATAGAGAAAACCACAAGTGCTTGAAAGACAGAGGGATCAAAAGCCTAGTCAAGTTGTTGTAGT
This sequence comes from Engraulis encrasicolus, assembly GCF_034702125.1. Lineage (NCBI taxonomy): Eukaryota > Metazoa > Chordata > Actinopteri > Clupeiformes > Engraulidae > Engraulis > Engraulis encrasicolus. The sequence goes on from NC_085867.1 coordinate 53,363,318, forward strand.
TAACTTGGGTTTGGGAGCAATACAAAACCCTTCAGAGAAGGGACAGTTGGGATGAGTTTACTAACACTCCCCAGGCTTTGTTTTACAGTTGTAATGAGTTAGGTGACAGGCCTTCATTGACAAGGCAGAGGAGACATCGGGCTGCATATAGAAATTAATGTGTAATGAATGTGAATATAGGCCTACATAAATGTGTAATATGTTGTTCAGCCCTTTTAATGGGAGGAATTTTGAAAAACTGGCCCTGTGACCAGCACCCCTCATATAGAATGTGTACGCCTATGTGTGTGTGGAGAAAAGGCATAGCCTACCCTCTTAGACCCTTTTTGATGCGTTAACAATTTCACAGTAATCTTAAATTCTTATCTCTGCTCCTATTTTGTTTTATTATTTTTTTCATTACATAGACCCCTGCATGTGTATTACGTAGCCTTATTTCTCAAAATATAAATGGCTGAAATGTAGGCCTAGGCCTATAGTTTCTCCATGCGCCAATGTCATACTGTACTAATTGTTTTGCCATTTTGCATTTACACTGCGCGAATACAACCCCCCCCCCAAAGGCCCGCGTGAAAAGACACCCCCCCCCCCCCCCCCCGGACAAAAAATATCCCGGCTGCCCCCATAGTTTCCAAAATTTCTGTGGGAAACACTGCACAGTCTATTTACTTCATTAGGTACAGTGGCATAACTGGTGTAACATTAATATCATGTGCTAGTGCAGTGGTTCTTTAACTATGGTACACGTACGTACCTCCCGTGGTTTGCAAGAGCTCTCTGGCGGTACACAGGGACATTTTTGTATTGATTTGAAGGCTGACCAAGGTGTTGCAGTCAATAATGTTTCTTTGGTCTCACACTTAGTAGTATTAAACTGACGGAATCTGAATACTGTACATAATTTATAATAATACGAGGCATAATACTAGGATTGGCTCTTTGGAATTTTGGTATGGGATCAGGGCAAATACGAAGGTCTTCAAGGCCCCCCTTGTGTGAGCTCAAGAAGCTGAGCGGAAATACAGGAGGGTCTGGCGAGAGTCAAACAATCACAACAGCTTTCACAGTGTGGGAGTAAGAGAAGACGGGTTGACATGTTTACATAAATAAGGGACTGTACGTTATTTACCGGGGGGGGAGGGCTGGTGCGCTGGAAGTCCGGTCAAAAAAAAAAATCATGGCCCCCCCCTCCACCTCAATTTTTTTCCCCATGGCCCTCCCCCCACTTCAATTTTGTTTTCCCATGGCCCTCCCCCTACAGGTAAAAAAAATATATATGTAAAATTGGTAGATGAACAACCATCATGAGAACAGTCAGAGTAGCCTACATCAAGGGCGGTTGTCTGCACTATTATGTGCTATCGATATCAGTGGATACCTATGAGAAGCCGCTAGAATCTACCTCTGCGGCTGCATGGGATGCCTTTTAACTCCACTGTCACCAAGACAAATTGCCTTCACTATTTTTTTACGTGTTAAGTAATAATAATAATAATAATAATAATAATAATAATAATAATAATAATGATAATAAAAACTTCCATTTCAATACCAATGTCCGAGTTGTTACTACTGTAAACTACAAAGTGGAGAGAGTTTCCCCACCGCAGCTTCAATATTTCCCTGCTCGACAAGCAGCGCCTTTCACAAGGTTTTACATGTTCAGCACAGTAGCGAAGCCAGGGACGCAGGAACTGGTTTGACCAGGGGGTGCTGTGAAAAAAAAATCTGTTTTTTAGCTGCAATTTCCTGCGTTCTAATCAATTTTAGGGTGAGGAATGGCGAATCACATCTGAATAACTTCCTCATGTTTTATGTAGCCTAAACAAGGATGGCTAGATTTAACTTTTTTTTCTTTAACATCTCACTTTGACATTATTAAGTTCTTCTTGAAACGCGCACCTGATGTGGAGGTGAGGGCGTGTTCAAGAGCAAATCGCGCTGCCTTGACAGTTTGTCTCTTCAGCATGGGCAGTGTGCAATGTGTGAAATTAGAAGAAATGCTTTGACTAGGCTATGCGATGCACTCGTGAGAGGTGACCGGGCTTTCAAATAATTTAGATTTTCTTGCAATTGCGACTGTGGATCAGGTGCATCTCGATCAGGACCCCTGTCCTGTCTCCCAGACCGCGCATAAAAGCACGCACGCACACACACAGGCATAGCTCTACCTTCCCGAATGTAATTACACTCTGACGGCCAAAGAGTTCGGGATGTGATCGGAGCAAGAAGTGGGCTAAGCGCCAAAGCAGCTCGAGCCATTGCTGGCTATTGATACAGGGAGAGTGAGAAAGCCACCTTTAGTTTGCATTTAACGTAGGCCATATTTAAGACGCATTAATAGGTGGTGCTATGGTGGTCAAATCAGCAGCAAGAGGCAAAAGGAACAAATTGCCAAAACAGAACCAGTACAACATTCCAAAACATCCAACAATAGCACAGCCATTACACACCGCGGCAATTCAACTTTGACAACTGTGATGATAGACAAGCCAGGCACATCATCGGCTGTGCTCTCCTTCAGATTCACCCCATAGCCAACTCCGAGGCTAAGCTAGACTACTTCACCAGCAACAGGCAAGACCTAGCATACCAAGTAGAATCCAATCTCCACAGCAAGAAACAAAAGTCACTTCTTACCTGACACGATGCACAACTTTGGTGACATTCCCTTCACGCTTTAAATGTACATAATTCCTTGCTTAGTTGGTCCGTTTTTGTTCACCAAAGTGATGAGACTTCTCTTCACAACAAGTTAGCTCCTCCAATGGTTTCAAGACCTTATGATGCATGGCCAACACATCGCCCTTAATACCACTTTTATTACTACCTTGACACCACAAGC
>NC_085867.1:53371162-53381162 GCF_034702125.1 Engraulis encrasicolus
TCAATATCTTATAGCTAACTGGCAGGACAGAAAAAAGCCAGCCATACTTCATGGCTAAATTGCCAGTCAGGGCCACAGACAGCTTTGGCCTGATATCTGAAAGCCCTCCCACTCAATACATATAATTCTGGGCCCAGGACGACTGGCCCCTATGCCCCTCCTCAAGATATATAGTGTGATTGATTGAACCATTGGTGTCTTTTCTTATGAACCATTGGTGTCTTTCCTTATGTTACCACAGCAACTATTTTTGAATGGATTGGAATTGAAGGTATGCCAGACAAGCTCTGACTGAGATTGGCTAAGCACAAACAAACACAAAAAACTCACACGCAGCCACCACCCCCTCCACGCACGCACGCACGCACGCACGCACGCACGCACGCACGCACGCACGCACGCACAATATATAGAGAGGAGCTTTTGCTAAGCTCAGCATGGAAAAGACACCAGCAAAAGTAAACATTAAAAGCACAATTTGATAAAGGTCAATAAATACAGATCATAGCTGATTCGCTTTAGATCGGCGAAAAAGAAAAGGCTGTAATTTCCCGTGGAGTGTCTCACACATATCACACATACAACGCCCACATCTATCCTTCTGAGGCAAGGCTCTCATTTATGTCCTGCCTTTAACTGCCACACAGCAAGGAGTGCCGACACACTTCCTCAAGCTGTACGCTCAGAGACACTGATCTGCACTGATGAGTTTACAGCTCAGCTTACATCAAAGTGTGTGTGTGTGTGTGTGTGTGTGTGTGTGTGTCTGTGTCTGTGTCTGTGTGTGTATGTGTGTCTGTGTCTGTGTGTGTATGTGTGTCTGTGTGTGTGTGTGTGTGTGTGTGTGTGTGTGTGTGTGTGTGTGTCTGTGTCTGTGTCTGTGTGTGTATGTGTGTGCACCTCTGTGTGTGCATGTGCGTATAACTCAAGACACTTGATTGACTGAAGTCAGTAAATAACAACAAGGATCAGTTAAGAACGAATGAGATGCATGGGAGGATCAAACCGCAGTGACATTCTCTGAGTCGTCGTGATATTCAGACTGGAAATTAGATTCTGAATATTCTCCATCCTCCATTTCAAGCACCTGAGTTCTCCGCCTGTACATTGCATTATATTACTCTTAGCTGGCTCTTTTATCCTTCAGGGGAGGGACCTTCAGGTATTTATGTACAGGGCATTGGTTACAGTCCCTGTGTGAGAGATGTGAGGTTAGGTGCCTTGCTCATCAGCCATGGATGAGGGTCTTTAGGGAGACCACGACCACTTTAGGGAGACCACTTCCCTATGATAAGGTTGGGATTCGAACTTTCAACCTCTTGACCCAAAGACCAGCCCCCATTCCATTTGGCCATGATGCCAACATGCCTGCCTCACACATACGTACCCAGGAAGTGGTTTGGGCGTTATAAACATTTCTGAACGTGGGTGAGCTACGAGGCCTTTGTCTTGTCTCTCTTTATCCTCCTTGCGACCATTGAGCCAGGCCAGGTCGCTTCAAGGTCATCTCTGAGCTGTTTGATGCTACTGTAACAACGCAGGGCCACTGGATATTGCAGCCTGCTGACTGCAACGGTGGGCTGCCATGGTCTGCTGCCAGCTATTGTGTCTCTACTGTACCTGTCTGCAACTCTCGTCTGTGCAGGAGGCAGGAGGCATGAGGATGGGTGGAAGAAGGAGGGGCGGGGAGGAGGGGGAAGAAAGGAAGGAGGAACTACTCTCACTTCTCTACCTCTGTGAGAGAGAGAGAGAGAGAGAGAGAGAGAGAGAGAGAGAGAGAGAGAGAGAGAGAGAGAGAGAGAGAGCGTGCAGGAGATGCAACACAGCCAGCTGCAGCAGACATGACAAATGACCACATTAGCAAGGAGGGCCGTGAGATGGAAGAGGGGAGGGCTGAGGGTAAAGGGGTGTAAGTTGGGCTTCCACGCCATACAGCCCTCTCTCCCCCCCTCCTCACCCACGCCACCAAGGCAGTATGGGAAGACCCATTCATCAGTTTGAGCCCTCCCTCTTGCTCCAGGTAACCACCGATCCTATTGGGGGGGATTTTATATTACCCTCCCCCATTAAAAGGTTGCTGGTTCTAAGGGAGAGTGGGAAGGCTGGGTGCGTGGGTGGTTCACCATGGTGCAAATTGGGGCCGAGAATGACATATGATTTTCCCTCCAGGGCTAACCTGTCTGGACTGTCTGCTTTCAACTGGAGATTAGGTGATGGGAACAAGGGAGGGAGAGAGAGAGAGACAGGGAGAGACACAGGGAGAGAGACAGAGGGAGAGAGGAGCATGGGGGGTGGGGGTAGGGTGGGCAGGCAGCATGCCACAGACTACAAAATGTTTCCTGCCATGACTGGTCAAGAAGACCACCAACCTTGGCTGAGTCAGAGCAGACAGACAGGTGGGTAGGCAGACAGGCGGGCAGGCGGACAAGGAATAGGGAGGAAAGAGCCTGAGGAGAGTTCGACACATTAAGACCACCAGCCAGGGTTGAGCCAGAGAAGCACACACAGGCAGGCAGACAGTTGGGCAGGCAGACAGGCAAGACAAGTGGTCAGCGAAAGGGAGGAGGGGAGGTAAGGAGAGCCTGAGGAACGTCCGTCCAGCACATCAATCTCGGACCGCACATTTTACGCTTGCCTCCCCTGGCGCCATTTGAGGTGATTTATAAGTGGGGAGAGCCTGAAGACCCGCTAGGGCTTTCCCACAACTGGAGCAGTTGGGGAGTGTGTGTGTGTATGTGTGAATGTGTGTGGGGGGGGGGGGCTGTGTACACGGCTGTATAGAGTGGACATGTCTATGTGCTCTGTGTGTACATGTCAATCTGTGACTGCGTTTGTGAAATGGCGAAACAATCCGCGAATGTGGACTTTGGGCATTAAATGTGTGTCCAGAATCGGAACATGTGTGAGGTCGGATTTTGAAGTCCCTGTAAAGTCTTAGAAACTAGTAAGTACATTTCGCCTGAGAGATCTATGAATGTGCTTGGCTTGAAGTGCAAACAGGCCGGCTTGCTCGCATATGGGGGAGAGGGTCTTAATTTATTTAGTAGCATGTCTGTGCCTGTTTGGGTTTGTGTTTGTGTCTGTGGAGAAGCACAAGAGGCAGATGAAGGGAGTGAATATGTTTGAATATAGAGTGCCTAGAAAAAGTCTGTGTCAACTGTATCTTTGAAAGTTAAACAATATGTGAATGCCTGTGTGTGTGTGCGTGCGTGCAGTTTATGTGTATGTGTGCATATGTTAACAGGCAGTGTCTGCCAGGCTACAAGATGTGAGGTTATCAATGTCTACTTTCATGTCTGTGTGTGTGTGTGTGTGGACCGCAGCTCTCATCAATACCACAAGTGCTACATCCTACACAGTGGCCAACACACAGCATCTCAAGCATCCAGCATTGCCCGGCCCTCATATCGTCACATGATATTTTTGCGGTGTTGATTTTACACTTACAGAGTAGGATCACTACTCTCTACGTGCTGAATTAAAACTGAAACATTTCACTGCAATCTTGCAGCAGGACCAACGTGCAGCATTGCCATCTATCCAGCCATCCCAGCCAGCCCTTCTGCTCTCCACACTGCAATCCAAGGCAACACGGCTGCACAACATCTTGCTGTGCCCACGAAACAGAAGCAGATGAATTACGAGGGATCAAACACAGAGAGTGTGGCTCAGCACGAAAACAAGCCACACAGTGTCAGCCACGGCCTGTGTTCAAACCCGACAACAACCAGAACCAAAAAAAAGGGAACAAGCTACTGGCCAAGCCCGTGGCCATTCACGCTTGTTCCAATCCTCTGCATAGCTAATAGATCTGGCCAGCTCGATTTGAACGATCCTATTATACGGCGTTCCATTATTATTATGTTCAAATGCGAAACAATCTGGCTGCCAGATGACTTGTCTGTGCCATGGAGTGGTGAAACGTCGCAGCAGCGGTCGGTGCTCTTTGAATCAATTGAGGCAGTTAAAAAAGGCACCTCTGTGAAAAAGTTACGCGCCCAAGTTGTCAAATTAAAGGCTTTTGAAGGAGCCCGTCCTCCCAGGGCTGAGAGCTCTAATTAAGCACCGGCGCCCTAACGAACCCTCGTTAATGGGGAGGTGACAAGGCGGAGGAGACAGAGAGAGAGGGGGGGAGGGGGGGGAGTTAGAGGAAGAGAGAGAGAGAGAGGGATAGGGAGAGAGGTAGATGTAGAGGTAAAGAGAGAGAGAGAGAGAGAGAGAGAGAGAGAGAGAGAGAGAAAGGGGGAAGCTGAGGTGACCGTGGAACATGCTAGAAACTCAATGGCCTTCATTAGCTTGGTGGCATCTGATTCAGAGTGAAGTTTTAAAAGAGCTCGAGATTCCTCCAAGGGCATATTCATCTGCAGTAGACCACTCCATTTTAAAATGGGGGGGGGGATGTAATGAGGTGATAGCGTTCTCATTGTGTAGTTCATTTGAAACAGAAATAAGAAGAAGAGTAAGGAGAAGAAGAAGAAGAAGAAGGGAAGATTAAAAAATGGAAGACAAAGGGAGAAGACAAGGAAGAGGGAGCAGGGGATGAAGGAGAAAAAGAGCAAAAAAGGAGACAGAGAAAAAAAGAAGATAGGAAAACAAATAACGAGAAGAGAGAATGAAAAAGAAAGAAAGAGAAGAAGAAGGCTGTGTAAGGATTGTGATGTCCTTTTCAACAAAGACAGCCCCGAGTCAAGGCTCAAAGTAAGGGCTGTAGTGGATTGGCTCTAATTGGCTCCCATACTGCTCACAGAGAGGCGGCTAGAGTTCTCAACGGGTCGGGTCAGCCCGAAAAACCCGACGGGCCCTTTGGGTTCGGGCCGGGTTCGGGTCGAAAATATAAGCATATGGCTCGGGTCGGTTCGGTCCGCGGGCTCAATCTTTTCCGCCCAGTGAAAAAAAAATCAGTTCTGCTGTTTACCGTGAATCATGGCGAATTTCCCCTTGATGGGTCAGTAAAGCTAGACCTATCTATCTAAATATATGTAGGCCTGCGTAACGAAGGTCTGGCAGGCTGCTGCATGCAACCTTGCGCAGTGCTTAATTTGTAAATCACAAGGTACCAGAACGCAAAACAAACATCACATCACAGCGATGATGAGTTGGAAAGAGGTCCCGGAACGCACAGAAAAACTACATTGGCTACAATTACGCAAACTAATAAAAACGGGAAAAAAAGTTCTTAGATGCAATTTTAACGATATTGAGTCCCATGTCAGCTCATGGAACCATACTTTTGTTTCTTAATACAAGGGACGGTTGGCAATCCAATGACTATTTTAAACAACAGCCATAGTAGGCCTAGCATATTAAATGCTGTAATGACAACAACCAATAGGCTATTTTTAGTTTGATCGCTAACTTTATTGCTTAGTAGTCTCAGCAAATGCAGTGCATGGAAATTATGTTTTCCCCATGAGGTGAAACGAAACCGAAGCGGTCTTCTACAGGCTATACTAGAAAGGACAGTGGCTTTCCAATTAGGTTATCCTTTCCACGTATTCACACAACGTTGGCATATGCGTATTAAACGTTAAATCCACGCTTTGTTGGCGACTTTGTTGCATATAATTTGGCTAATCCGCATGTGCTGTTGCGATATGCCACTTCACTATTTAAATGGCTCGTGCACCGATGGTAAGCGAGCGGCAGCGAAGGTGCCGGTAGACTTGGCTTTTCACACTGACTGTCTGCTCGCGCTGCGGTCTGGTTGAAAATCCCTTCAGCAAATGTTTTATTTGGAGCGTGTAGGACCTGTTTGAATGAAATATCACCTTGTCTTTGCTGTTTTCGTGCTCAAATCGACTTTTAAGCAACTGTCGGGTCTTGGGGCGCACACACATGCGGAGCGCTCGCCAGCCGAGGGAGATCTCATCCTCTCACCTAGGCTATCTGTCTTTTTTGCTACATGGCTGATCAATGCACCAACCGTAGCCCAGGTGCCACTAGAAATTAGTATGTCCAAAACCTTGTGTGCCGACCAAAATGTTATGAAACTTTTAAACAATGTTTGGCACAGCCAGGCTTTCCATCTCATCCACACATATGAACAAACAAGGAGGGAGGGGCAACTTCACGTAGCCTACATTTAATCAGATACACGGGGTGGAAATGTAGTAAGCCTACATTTAGAAGTCAAAACAAAAGGTGGATAGATTGTTGTTGCCGTGAAGAGGCGGTTATTGAAATCGCGCTGTGGATGATTCTGCGGAAGAACGTTTCCCCATTTCATATTATGTTTCTATTGTGGAAAATATCTTTTCACTAGGTTTTTAAGTGGGTTATGCAATTTACTGCACATACGTGCCCTTAAAGACCCACCACAACCCGTCATTCTCCATAGGGTAACGTGGGGAAACTCGACCCCCGACTTCGGGCCTCGGGCCGGGTTCGGTTAGATAATTCTAGTGATGTGTCGGGTAACATCGGGCTCGGGCTTTAAAAGCCACGGGCCGGGTAGGGTCGGGTTGACATTTTCAGGCCCGTTGAGAACTCTAGAGGCGGCCATATTGGCTTTACAAAGCTGGAACTGTTGGACAGAGCAGGAAACGATGTAAGGTATATGGGCATATCAATATTCCTCCTTCTCCAGATGCTTACTCTGGCCTCCGCCCTTCTGCTGCGAAGTCATGGAATATGTCTCAAGCTGACAGGATGAGTAGAGAGGAGGGGTTTGAGATGCCATAGAGGTGGGCCTGCAGGTGGTGCTGGACTCCTCCATCCATTAGATTACATTACATCACATTACACTTAACTGACAAGTCTATTCAAAAAGACTGACAGTTATTTTAAGTGCAAGGTATTGGTTACCGTCCCTGGAGCAGTGTGAGGTTAGGTGTCTTGCAAAAGAGTACCTTAGCCATACAGTGGGATAGGGGGTGGAGGGGTGGGAATCAAACCTCACATAAAGCCCATCTCCTTAACCACTAGGCAACGGCTGCCCCCATCCTCCCATGAGTCCTTCTTTGTTTCATCCAGGGGAGGAGGGGCGTGAAGGTAAGAATCAAGGACGTGAGGACAGAGGAATGATGTATTGATGCGAGCCCACTGGTTGACCCCACACTCTCAGGTACCCTACTCACCACTCACACATGCATGTACTGTTAAATACCATTTTCATTTATAGTGTATAGTTCTGCAGTCTGCGTCAAGCAGAATATCCATCGTTCATTTTTCATTCACTCCTCACTCTCTCTCACTCTCACTCTCACTCTTTCACTCATCTCTCTCTCTCTCTCTCTCTCTCTCTCTCTCTCTCTCTCTCTCTCTCTCTCTCTCTCTCTCTCTCTCTCTCTCTCTCTCTCTCTCTCTCTCTCTCTCTCTCTTTCTCGGACTGAGGTAACCTAAGTAGTAGAGAAACAATTAACTCTAGGGCATGAGGAATACTAAATCAATTGACGGGCGATAAATCATGCTGCTTTAATAGACTGGGTAATGACTTACCTTGGTCGTTGGCCATTTTGTCTGGGTGTTCAACTGTAAAAAGAGAGAAAGAAGATAGGGAAGAGGTTAGAGTGAAGGGCTGTATATATGTGGTGTGTGTGTATGTTTGTGTGTGTGTGTGTGTGTGTGTGTGTGTGTGTGTGTGTGTGTGTGTGTGTGTGTGTGTGTGTGTGTGTGTGTGAGAGAGAGAGAGAGAGAGAGAGAGAGAGAGAGAGAGAGAGAGAGAGAGAGAGAGGAGAGAGAGAGAGAGAGAGAGAGAGAGAGAGAGAGAGAGAGAGAGAGAGAGAGAGAGAGAGAGAGAGAGAGAGAGAGAGGCGTGGGTGTGTGTGCAACTGAAAGATCCCTTGGGACTTCATCCCAGTGGAATCTCGTGGCCTGTTAAACAATAGGACGTCAGGCACCCTCTAAAGAACATTCTAGACACACGGAAAATGTGTAGGCCTGCACCCCTTCACGGCACCTCTCTCTACGGGCCACCCCCCCCCCCTCCAAACTGCTGTATGTCTACCCCCTGAGCCATCTCAGCTGTGACAGCAGCCTTCAGAAAGTCACTGGAGTCGAACTGAGAGAGGGGACCTCCGGTCCCCCGGCGGGTGGTGTGACTGGAGGCGGTGGTGAGTGGTGAGTGGTGGCTGGGTGTTGGGGTTGACACGTTGCTCCCATTTCAACCACATGCCTAATGTGACAAAACACTGTACCTTACCGTGCCCCAGCTCATGTCTGTTCAAGCTCACACCTCACAAAAGGCCTTACAGAACCGAGTGCATTTCAGCAGTACATAAAGCAAGGGCAGACTGTTATTCAGAGCCCTGGTACTTGGCAGGAAGTTGACGGCTCTTTAAGTGCGAGTATATGTATATAACCTGTGTCTTTCTGACAGGTTCTGGAGTATGACATGACACTCTGAGGTCAGTGAACTCTAAATGGCTATACAGACACATATACAGTGTGAACAAGAAGTGAACTGGTAAAAAGGTGGATTTAACAAAAAAACATGTAGCAGAAAGAATGGACTTTGCAATTCACATGTGCACTAGCTGAGTTCACAACTTTTTACATTCATCACATGAACCTCCTCACGGTCCTCCTCGGCTGCTACTAACATCGTAAGATCTCCATGCCTCCCCCCTCTCTCTCTATACCTCTCTCTCTCTCTCTCTCTCTCTCTCTCTCTCTGTATACTGTAACTCCCTTGTTCTCTCTCTCTCTCTCTCTCTCTCTCTCTCTCTCTCTCTCTCTCTCTCTCTCTCTCTCTCTCTCCTCTCCATTGCACCCAACTGCAGTCACACTGCAGCAGGACTCTGTTAATAAATCAGTCTCTTTGTACCGTTCCGCCAACAGCTGATAGCAGTAGTACAGCTAGCACCAACAGCAGCAGCATTAGAGCTAACAACTAGAGTTAGCCCACAAACAAGGGACATAACAGTGCCATCAGCTTAGAGTTAGCCCACTAGCCCTGCTGCCAGGCATGGAGACAGCAGCAGCAGGAGTGTCAGAAAACCCTAGAGGACACACCGCGACATCGGCAGGGTTCACTGCGACAGATGCTAAACAGCGTGCTAATGAGGGGGCTACGCCTGCGCCGCGGGAGGGGCGCGGAGGGAAAGAAGGAACCGGTACGCCACGGGCGCTCTGCTCGAACGGGCCGAACCCAGCACGCGGGTCGTCTGGTGTGACCCGGCAGCTAATGAAGACGAATGGCACGCGCCGCCCAAATTAAACAGCCATAATTCATCGGCACGATTATGGCAGGCCGTCGCCGCTAGCGGACGAGGACAAACCAACAGGGCGCCCGCCCGGCAAACGACTGTTTGCTCAGTAATGAAAATAAATAAAGTGAAATTGTACCCCCGTTATGATATAATGCCGATACGTGGCAAATCAGACAAGCCAAGGGACGGAAAGAAGGAGGGAAAGAAATGAGCGAGAAGAGAAGAAATTAATCAATTTAGGAGATGCTGAATGGCGACACAGCGGCTAAGCTATGCATTGACTGAGGGAATGTGACTTCATACATTAAAAACAGATGGTAACAGGAGTTAGGGATCATATGTGTGTATGTGCAGAAATGTGTGTGTGTGTGTGTGTGTGAAGATTTATGCATACAGGTGTTTGTTTCTGTACAGATGTGTACAAGGGAGAGAGGAGGAAGTCCAATCAAAAAGACTCCACCCTCGGAGGTTCTGAGATGAAATGAGTCAGAGAGGGGTCCCATACCTGTGTGTGTGTGTGTGTGAGCGTGTGTGTGTGTGTGTGTGTGTGTGTGTGTGTGTGTGTGTGTGTGTGTGTGTGTGTGTGTGTGTGTGTGTGTGTGTGTGTGTGTGTGTGTGTGTGTGTGTGTGTGTGTGTGTGTGTGTGTGTGTATGTGTGTGTGTAAAGATATATGCATACAGGGCCGGTTTTTAGCATAGGCCGGCTAGGCGGTCGCCTAGAGCGCCATGTGAAGAAGGGGCGCCGAAATGGCGCTCTCCTATGCGTAATTTTGCGATATGAAGTTTTTTTTATGAAGTCGCAATCAACAAAGAGTGGCGAAAGCGCTCCTCACGGCAAAGCGCCCCTCAGC
>NC_085867.1:53386162-53391162 GCF_034702125.1 Engraulis encrasicolus
ATGAAAAACTTCCCTCATTCTGGTTTGCGCAATACGTATGCCTACAATACCAATGACTCTGGTCTTTCATTGATGCCTTCAGACACTCACCGACCCTGTCATGAGGTACATCTTGTAGTGCTGGGTTGGACCCCCTTTGGCCTTCAGGGGTGAATTTCTCAAAACCAAAGTTGCTAACTACAGTAGCTACTTTGCTGTTTTCAATGCATTTTCCCATTGGTAACTACCGAAGTTGCTAACAGGCTAACAACTTCTCTTTTGAGAAACTCACCCCAGAACTGGCATAACTACATGCAATACTCAGGTAGAAGGTGGTTTTCCAAAAAAGGTCAATGGGTACTAAGGGGCCCAAGTTGTGCCAAGTTAATATCCCTATGCCATTACACCACCAGCCTGAATCGCTGATACAAGGCAGGGTGGATCCATATTTTTGTGATCATAATTTCTGACCGTCATTTATTATTAAATCCCCTTTCTTCCCAAATATGATGCTAGTTTTGAACTGCATCAGATCGATATGACCATGTCTGCATGCCTAAATGCATTGAATTGCCCCCATGTGATTGGCTGATGAGACATTTGCGTCCATGAGCAGTTGGAAAGGCGTGCCTAATGAAATGGCTGCTGAGTGTGTATGTGTGTATATACAATACTGTGTGTGTTGGTTCATGTCTATCTCCATTGTGTACTGTGGGTGTAAAAGTTCTGCAAATGCATGAGTATTCATTATTCAAGACTATAGCCTACCGATGATGCGGCCGTTGGCCTCCAAGGGGGGCTGCCAGCTGATGAGGACGGAGCGAGGCCTGCCCTCCCGGCTGATCACCGTCAGGTCCTTAGGGGCTGAGCTAGGAGCTGCAGGGGGTGGGAGTAGAGAAGAGAGGGGAGAGGGGAGGGGAGAGGGGAGGGGAGAGAGGAGAGAGTAGAGAGGAGGGGAGGGGAGAGAGTAGAGAGGAGGGGAGAGAGGAGAGTGGAGGGGAGAGGGTAGAGATGAGAGGAGAGAAGAGGGAGGAGAGGGGAAAGAGGATAGAGTAGAGAAGAGAGAAAAGAAGGAGAGAAGAGAGGAGAGAGGAGAGGTGAGAAAGGAGAGAGGAACGACGAGAGACGAGAGAAGACAGTTGAGAGAGGAGAGTAGAGAGGGGAGATGGAAGAGAAGAGAGAGGAGAGAGCAGAGAGGAAAGGAGAAAGAGGAATGGTGTGGTGGGGGTGAGAAGAGAAGGCGGTGTGAGATTTATGGTTACTGTTTGCATTATCATTTCACGCACGCAACAACCTTGCATATACAGCACAAAAAAAACCTGAATAGCAATAGCCAAAAACAGAGATAGATAAAAAGGAAGGGTAATTGAGGTGAGACAGACAGGGACAGAGAGAAAGTAAGTGAAAGGAAAAAATGGAAAAAGACAGAGGGAAATAGAGAGAGGAATAGGAGAGGGAGAAAGGGATGAGCAGTAAGATAGAGAAAGACAATATTTGAGGTAGAGTAATATAAATAGCAAGAGACAGAAAGAAGGAGGGCGAAAGGTAAGGGAAGGGCAAGATAGACAGAGAGAGTTTGTGAGTGTGTGTGTGTGTGTGTGTGTGTGTGTGTGTGTGTGTGTGTGTGTGTGTGTGTGTGTGTGTGTGTGTGTGTGTGTGTGTGTGTGTGTGTGTGTGTGTGTGTGTGTGTGTGTGTGTGTGTGAGTCTTTGTGAGTCCGACTGATATAAAAGAGAGCGAGAGACAGAGAGAGAGAGAGAGAGAGAGAGAGAGAGAGAGAGAGAGAGAGAATGAGTAACAGCTGGGTTTAGATTTGTGGCTCCAGTGTGGCCCTAATTCTGTCACGCTGCTCATTTGAGGGTTCAATTAAGCCCTGAATTACAGTAAGCCACAATTAAGCCGCAGGGCTGGACAGAAAATGTCGCCCTCCCCCCTCCACCCCACCCCCCCACTACCACCGTCCCCATCACTGCAACCACCAGCCACCATCTCACTACTCCTGACAAAAGGCACATTTTCTCAAGGCATGTTTCTCCCGGAAAAGTCATTTGTTCGTTCAACTCCCCCCAGGTGACGCCATGACACGCGTGCCATGATCAAAATTAGTCACATTTCCGAAATGAGAATTAATTGGATGAGGACCACCAAACCCCCTCTTCGTTCAAATAGAACACACACAGGCGCGCGTGCATACACACGCACACACACACACTCACAAATTGTACCTCACCACCACCACGTTCCTCTTTTATTCGGTCCATACTTTGAAATAGCTTCTGAAGTTACCTTTGTAGTAAGTGAGCTTAATCAAATGCCTCACGTTGTTGCGTCGTGTGTGAACACATCTGGTCAACATTAGAGGAGCTCCATTTTAAAACGTGACGCAGGCACAAAGACAACAGAGAGGTATCTGCCTAATTGTCTTATGTCTGCTTGAATACGGAGCATATGCTTTATGGTGTCTGTCTGTCGACCAACCCCTCCAGCAAAGGGAGGGGGGGAGGGGGGGTTAGTGAAATGAGGCAAGGAGAGAAAAAGTCACAGAGGCAATGGCTGGTTCAAATGTAATTGTGATAGATTACCTGTGGAGGACAGAAAGGTCGTTGTTTATTTAAGCGTAAGCACATTGGATGTAATGAGTGGCATAGAGTTTCACAGTGGGGGGTGGGTGGGTGGTTGACGTGCGGTGGGCTTGTCCTATGAGCAGGCCCCAAGACACTTCGGTCATTAGTGCTCGGCTCTTTAATTAATTGGGAAAGTCTTCGACTCAGACACACATGTACGCAGACAGAAACACAAACACAAACACAGACAGACAGAGGCTTCCCTCGGTACTTGGCCTATTCCTGTGGTGGTGGCGCAGTCTGCAGCCTTAATACGCTTCAACTTTTGGTAAAAACAAAACTTGTGTTCCTGTCTATTAATATGAATTCTGTCTTTTTCTCTTTTTTTTAAAAAAATGTTGCCGGTAATTGTTTTGAATGTCAGAGAGGTGGTGGATTTTAACGGCTCATTTGTGGGCATATTAGCCAAGCAGCGGAGCTGTGAATACATGATTTATTAAGGGAAAAGGGTGAGAGAGTGGAGCAGAAGCAGAGAGAGAGAGAGAGAGAGAGAGAGAGAGAGAGAGAGAGAGAGAGAGAGAGAGAGAGAGAGAGAGAGAGAGAGAGAGAGAGAGAGTAAGAGAGAACTAGAACGAGAACGAGAAAAAAATGTGAATGAGAAAGCGAGAGACAAAGAGAGTACAGTAAGAAACACACATATTAAGATGGAAAATATGTCCAAATAGAAAAAAAATATATAAAATGGTGCAGTTAATAGCAAAGGAATGGGACCACTACGGGTCCGACCACTCACCTGCTTCGTAGGTGGTGGCATGTGCTGTCATGCTCCACGTGCTCGACTTGTGACCTTTCGTGACCCGCACGGCAAACTCGTACACGGTGTTGGGCTTGAGGCCGGTGACCGTGTGACTCAGGGCTGTGGTGTCTGCAGACTGGAGAGAACAGAGAGGAGAGAGAAGAGGAGGACAGGACAGGTTAACTTTGGTGTCTATAGATTAGAGAGCGCACAGAGAGAGAGAGAGAGAGAGAGAGAGAGAGAGAGAGAGAGAGAGAGAGAGAGAGAGAGAGAGAGAGAGAGAGAGAGAGAAAGAAAGAAAGAGAGAGAGAGAGAGAGAGAGAGAGGAGGACAGATCAAGCTGGGTTAAGGTCACACATCACACCGTGTTAAAACAGATCGCTTGCGCACTGAGGCAAAGCGGCCAGAGGTCACTCGCAGGCCGCTAGCGGAGAAGAGAACAGACGGGGACAGAAAATGAGCTTATGTAGCGTATGCTACAAGCAAAACATTACGAGAGTACTTTTTATATTGGTGCTGAAGGCAGCTGCGTGTTTGACCTGGGCGCCGTAACAAAAGGGCACAGTGGGAGTCGTCAAAACTGGAAACTAGAAATACACCAACAGCTGGTCGCCATTACAGTCGAAAACCAAAGTTAATGTGTCCAAATGTTCAAAACTCTCCAAAACATAATTGGTGTGTATTGCACTAAAGCCTTAATTCGGTTCTGTACATATAAATGCCATCTCGCATCGTACACTGAATCAAAACAGTTTAAACATGTACAGATGTCTTGTGTAACTCAGGCCGGACTTTCACAAACAACAGAAACACAGTGACAGAAGATAGAGTGGAGAGATACTTAAAGAATCTCTGGTTACAGGTTCAGGTTTGAACCCTTACTAGCAGGAAGAGTGTGTGTAGTCTTCCGACACCTTCATTCATGGCTGAAGTGTCGTTTAGTGAGGCACCTGACCCCATACCCTCCAAGAATTCAATTTAATCAATAACCTGCACCGAAATAACTGAAGGTCACTTTGGATAAAAGTGTCAGCCAACTGTAATGGGATGCAAATACCTTGACCTTGGCATTTGTTGGAGTGGCAGATACCAATACCATCTCACATCGGAGGCTGAATCAAGATAGTTTAAACAAATGGAGATTCCTTCGGCCAAACCTACCTTGACCGTGCCACTGGTGGAGTGGCTAGTTTTCCATTTGACGGAGTAGACCTGAGCTACTGTACCATAATCACTGCAAGTCGTTTTGGATGAACATGTCAGTTGACTGTAATGCAATGTAACTGGAAGTTCAATCAAAACTATTACATGAATAAAAGCAGTCTAAACGAATATGCTTGTGCAACTCAGGCCAAAACTTTTTCCACCGGTGGAGAGGCCAAACTTCCACTTGACTTGACAGATCAGACTTGTACCATAAAAAGCTGCGTTGGATAAATGTGTGGGCTAATGTAGCGTAATATAATAGCTACAATACCTTAAACTTGCCGCTGGTGGAGTGGCTGGTCTTCCACTTGACGGAGTAGTAGCGGACCTCGGAGGCCTTCTGGTTCTTGGTCATGGAGTTGTCGGCCCAGCTGACCCGCACGGAGTCGGAGGTGAGGGCCACGGCCTGCACACCTACTGGGGGGATCATGGGGGTGGAGGTATCTGGGATGGGAG
>NC_085867.1:53393662-53396162 GCF_034702125.1 Engraulis encrasicolus
CACCTCACCCCACCCCTCTTGTAATCCTCTTGCTGTATGGGGTGATCTCTAAAGCTAGATTTATGCTTAGGACGCATAGAATCTGCGTCCGTCCGTTTTCTGTCTATGCGAGTCCACGCCCCCCTCTCAGAGGCTCTGCGCCCGTCGTCGAGCGCCTCGAAAATTCTAACTATCCGTCGGACGGACGCGGAGTACGCAGACAAAAAGGCACTATGATTGGTCGTCTCGCTACTTCCTTGTTCTGTTCTTGTGGCAGCGCAATGCCAGTAGTTTGCGAGAGCAGAGCTGTTTTCTGCTAAAAACGTTATTAATGCCTTGTGTGTAAATGTGTAAATGTGTGTAAATACACAAAGCTACAAGCTAAGTAACAAACAATGCATCAGTTGAACACTCGGCACAATGCCTGCGGTTTTACTACCGTTCCTCCACCGAATGTAAACACACATCGGCAGAATCAACTGTCTTTACATGCTTGTGCTCTGCTTGTGAAAACAGACTGGGTATGTCAAATAATGATATCAGTGCATTGCCTTTGCAATTTGTGTGAAAATACCCAGCTAACCGGGATAGAAAGCAACATTGCTTAATAATGACCGCAGTGCTTACAATGTAGTGAAAGTAGCCTAATCGCGCAATTTCAAATGTGGCTCGCGACGAGACCTCGGACCTCGCAGAACTCGCAGATGCATGAATACAATGTTGGTTCGTGGCCACTCCCACGCGAGTTTTGACGAGCGCAGTTGCAGAAGTCTAATCTGACCTTTAGAAGACTGCTGAATCAGTGCTCTTCAACCCCACTCACGGTGAGAGGGGTGGCAAAGAATTGACTAGAATAATACAGAGCGCATAACAGTGAATGCTGATTTTTTTTCATCAGCTACTAAGGACTTACTGTACTGAGGACCTTCAACTGAATAGAGGCACAGAAACAATAGGTGCATTTTGGCTTCAATAATTCGAATGAAAATAATAACTGAGTACAGCTGAATGGCTGTTGGATAGTGTACACAAGATACCTTGTTGACAGTTAAAGCTTTAATTCAAAGATTTAGCTGTTTTTGTCTTGTTAGATGACAGAAATATCAATAATAAAGAAGAGATACATAATGACATGAAATTCACTTTGGTTTCTCTGGATCATTAGTTTTTCATTGTAATCATAAAGAGGAGAACAGTATGGTGGCAAAAATGTTTCATAACAACGTGAAATGTCCTCTCTTTCCGAATCACACACTTTTGAGGCCATCTGTGTCCTTATTGTTAATGAGTTTGTGAAGAAAACAACAGCTTTGACATGTCCACATCATGTCAGAGTGACCCAGAAGTCAGGTCTTGCCACGCTGATTCATGTGCTGAGTGATCTGGAAGTAATGCGACGCACGGTCACTCACTCACAGTCATCAGCCGCACCAGAGTTAGTCTGAGTAGTCGGCCTGCTAACTGGGTTGGCTGATGAGGCTGTGTGTGTGTGCGTGTGTGTGTGTGTGTGTGTGTGTGTGTGTGTGTGTGTGTGTGTGTGTGTGTGTGTGTGTGTGTGTGTGTGTGTGTATTTGTGTGCGTTTTGTGTGTGTGTGTGCGTTCATCTGTGTGCATGGACTGTGGTATTTGTGTTGGCGTGAGGTTAGGGTGTGTGTAAAAGGAAATGATTGCGGGAATGTATCAGCAATTAGCATTAACCCTGTTTGTCGCCACAAGGGAAACTCAACACACCCCCCCTCCTTCGTTTGTCATAGGGGCAACAGTCACAGTCATCCGGTTTCCACTGCCTTCGCTAATCAGCCCCTGTTTTCCACATGCCTTGCTGGCACTAGTAGGCATTTTTTTCTTGATTAGCTTTGGACAATCAGTAAGGAACCTATAATCATTTAAATGGATGAAGCTCTGTGATGCAATGAGGTGGTCTTTTGAAAAGTAATAAAGGAGAAGAAATATTCACATGAATACCAGAGAACCGTGATCAACAGAAACACTCTTTCTGCATCTGCCCATACGAGTTAAATTGGGGGCACTGCCTCTGTTTGGAGAGGTGAAATGAGAAATGTTTGCTTGTCCGGCATGTAGCCATGGCAACTGTGAGGGGACTCTCAGGCTGTCTGTCCCTTGGGGACCAACCAGAGAAAGAAAAGAAAAAAAGGGAGAAAAACACGGACCAATTCAGGATGGAAAGCTACTCTTTCACGTCATCAGACTACAGTGCCACAAATAGCAATGCCAGGACAGACGCCTGAGAGCTCTGAGCGACCATGGATAAGGACATTGCCAGTCTAGTCTTGACCTTATGGTAGAACTTCCAAGGCTTACAGAGCAGCCTCACATAGCCTATTGACCATTTTGATTGACGTCACAATATCACATAATCTTTTTCCATGGATGGCGGAAGTGTACATAAAGTAAATAGAAATATGCCGACGGAGACAACTTTGACCAGAAAAAGGCTCTGATGCGTTTAGAGACTGTTGTTCATGGCAGAGAGCACTTATCACTCAGAGCCTAATGGCCA
>NC_085867.1:53408662-53436162 GCF_034702125.1 Engraulis encrasicolus
TGTGTGTGTGTGTGAGTGCACGTGCGTGTGTGCTGCTGCTGTATGTGTGTGTGTGTGTGTGTGTGGGGGGGGCATCTGTGCAGCTGCTTCTGTATGTTCTCATTTTTGGCAGATGACACTTGTAGACATTCTGCCAAGACATTTGAATAATAAATAGGCATTACTTTTGTGCGGCAGAGACTCTGGAATCCTTGCACGGCACAAAATAACTCACGCAAGACTCAACTGGGATCGGCGCGACCACAAAAGCACGCCATCGGATAAATATTCTGCAACATCTCTGAGCTCGATTTTTCTTTACCCATTCTGCTGGCGGTCTGACCTGCTACTTAATATGCATGTCCATTAATTATGCTGAGGAGAAGCTTTAATTGCCCGCCAAACCAGGAGGAGGAAATTAATTGATTTGATGATGGTCCTTTTTGCATACGGTCCATGCCTGCACTGAACCATAGCTATCAATTAATTTGTGCTAAAAGATCAACATGCAAATACAAACACATAGCAGCGCTCTGGCTCTGGCTCTGGTTCTCTCTCTCTTTCTTTCTCTCTCCCTCTCTCTCTCGATCTCGCTCTTTCTCTCTCTCTCTCTCTGGTTTAAAGGTCACCTCTGAGAGAGGAGGAGGAAGAAGAGGAGGAGGCGGGGATGACATCGCCATAAGCTTGTTGAGCAACAACATAAACAACTCAGAAAAGCAGTGACAGTGTCGACGTGACATCTCTGAACTATCCAGCACTTATCCCCAAAGTGACTGGTAAACACAACGAATATAATTAATTTAATCTGTGATTCAAGCGGTGAGTATTATCTGGTTAAAAAATCGGTGTAGGTTCGCAATAAAGTAGCTTATAATTATTGCAACTCCTCCTTATCTCTGCGGTCATGAATCTAAAATTTAAAATTGGTAATCTTACTGTTACGTCCACAGATGACTGATTTGTAATTAACAGAAAATTGCGATATTAAACAGCTGAGTAGGTGACTCTTGGTAGTGGATGTTTCACTAGCAATGCATTTTAATATTTTTTAACGAGGGGCTGGGCAACATTTTCAAGAACTGCTTAGGTGGGTTTTAAGAAAAAGAGAAGCAGCTGCTTGACTGAATGCAAATGATGGTGACTGGTGTCAAAAAAACAAACTCTCGCTTCAGTAGACACACGGAGACGATGATCAGATTTGGCATGGTATATAAACAGTCAGGTCAGCATCAGGAAAGCAAAACACAAATAAACCACAATATCTGAAGGCCTGAAGAAATACAAAGCACCTAACATTCAATCCGGCACATGCCTTCGTCATGAAATGTGACTGGTGCCAGAAGGATGATGATTAGATTTGATGTGGCATTCAAACAATCACGCACTAGAGACTAGACCATGGCTTGGGCTGTAACAACGTCTACCACGGATACAGTGCAATAAATGAATAAGAGTAAGCTTGTGCTGTTCCCCTCGACTTTAATTCAGATCACAATTATCAGGAAACCCATGGCAGAGATTGAAACAACACAATCTCCTCCGGCCTGAAGAATCCTTAGGTGAGAATGGAATACAAAACAGCCTTCCATTTGCATACAGTGAATCCAGCACATCCGTTTGTTCATGAGATGTAAACGGTAGGATTAATTAACCTTCTGCCTGGCCCAGGAGATGGCTTGTTACTGAGGCGGAAGGAAGAGTGGCTATGGGGCAAGTTCGTGCATGCCCAACTTCCTGTCATATGCTCGGAGCGTGTGACATTGATGCCATAGCTGCACTCAGTGCCAGCTGCCCGTGTGTGTGAAAATGGATGATGGTGATGGGGGGAGGGGAGGGGAGGGAAAGGATGGGCACTGCCATCTGTGGGTGCGGCCATGGAAGGGAGAAGAAAAAAACACAATAAACATCCAACACACACACACGCACACACACACACACACACACATCCAACACACACACGCACGCACAACAGCAGCACAACATACAAAGACAAAGCCCTGTTAACATGCAAATAAACTAATTAAAATTCACAGGACACTGAAGCTGCCACTAAGCCAGGCCTTCTCTCATTTATCTACTGCTTTGCACTGTTGCTTCTCTCTCTCTCTCTCTCTCTCTCTCTCTCTCTCTCTCTCCATCATGATGAGATCTAAGATCTGTTGCTTCTCTTTCTCATTATCTCCCCACCTCTATCTCTCTCCTCATCAGGAAATCTAAGATCGGTTGCAAACGTTGTGCCGCATAATTTTTCCCCAAACGTACACACCTGTCATCTACATGCCTGCAACACTGTTGTCATGCGCCAATCTCCGGCTGATATTCACCCCTGTAACTGTTCACCTGTCTTCCTCTTCCCCTCCACCAGGTGCAACACCTGCTGGCAGTAGGGTCCCGGTCTCAATTGACCTCCTCCTGGTGCTCACTTGGGGAGATGGAGCTGCTCTCCAGGGAGGAAGGTGACAGATCCTGATGTTGAGATGATGAACGAGCAAGAAATGATCGGCATCAACTGCTTCTCTCTTGTTGTCGTTTTCTCTCTCTCTCTCTCTCTCTCTCTCTCTCTCTCTCTCTCTCTCTCTCTCTCTCTCTCTCTCTCTCTCTCTCTCTCTCTCTCTCTCTCTCTCTCTCTCTCTCTCTCCATCTCTCCTCATCATCGGCCCAACTGAACACTGTGCAGCATCATTCTCCCCAATGTACGCCTACTGTCATCTACTGTACATGCCCGCGCCATTGGCACTGTTGGCGTATGTATGCCAGCCTCAGCATCCACCTGCCTGACTCCTCCTTCACCAGGTGTATCTCCTGCTGTAGGCAGCATGTTAGTCTCCATTGGCCTCCTCTTGATGCTCACCAGGGGAGATGATGAGGATGGCTTCCAGGGAGAAACCTGACAGTCCTGATGTTGAGACAAGGAGGAGGAGAGAACAAGTGTGCCCCACTCAGTCACTCTCTCACTTTCATCCTCCATCTCTCTCTCTCTTTCTCTTTGTCCAGCATCTGTACCACTCTCTCTTTCCATATCTCTCTTTTCCATCATCGCCCCCCCCCTCTCTCTGTCTCTATTCCCCTCCTCTCTCTCTCTCTCTCTCTCTCTCTCTCTCTCTCTCTCTCTCTCTCATCCTCTCAATCACTCATCAGTATCAATTGCCTGGCGAGAACACACGTGTCGCTCAAGGAGGGGACCCATTAATTATTCCTTATTATTCATCGGCGACACATGCTCCGAGAGGGTTGGCTTGTAATCTTAATTGATTTGGGCAGGATTGATTGTCATAAAGGTTCCAATGCAACAGCAGGGCCTCAGTTTGACGGAGAGAGAGAGAGAGAGAGAGAGAGAGAGAGAGAGAGAGAGAGAGAGAGAGAGAGAGAGAGAGAGAGAGAATGTGTAGGCACTCCACTGTAGGCCTGACAGATGCTCCCTCTGGTACCAAACGGCTCTTGGTTGAGAAAGGGCTTTCAGAAGCAAGAGCCTTAGTTGGTACAGACAGGCTGCGGTGGACACTGATTGGCTTATTAGGGCATGAAGGGGGTGGGATGTGTTGTCCTTGTGGAGGCGACTGATTGGTGCACGGGGAAATCTGGTGGCGCCAAAGGAACATTCCAACACGTCTGACTGGCGAATGATGGGGCAGGAAAGGCATGGTGGGTAAGTGAAGGGGGATGTTTGACTGCTGGCGAATTAATGGTGCGTTACAGCAGGCTGGTTGGTCGGTAGTGATGGTGCAGTGTACGGGATCTCATTGGTGTACAGGGAAATCTGGTGATGCCAAAGGTAGGATTCCAATATTTATGATAGGCGGACGATGGGCAGCAAAGACATGGTGACTGAAGGGGAATTTTTGACTTCTGGCGCATTACTGGTGCATTACAGGAGGCTGGTTGGTTGGTTAGTGGTGCTGCTATGTGTGTGGGATCTCAGACAGATGGGATCGTGGGTGTTGGTGATGCTGCTGGATGTGATTGGTCAAACTAGCGTCTGAGCTCTGTCCTCTGGGCTCACTGTCAAACCAATTACACCTCGTAGAACAGGGCCACAGCGGCCTGGAACAATGCAGTCAGCCACAATGCTGCTGAACTGGCACATGTCTGTGCGGGCATAACAGATTTTGTGTTTGTGTGTGTGTGTGTGTGTGTGTGTGTGTGTGTGTGTGTGTGTGTGTGTGTGTGTGTGTGTGTGTGTGTGTGTGTGTGTGTGTGTGTGTGTGTGTGTGTGTGTGTGTGTGTGTGTGTGTGTGTGTGTGTGCTTCCACACTGCCATTCCTCTAACAAGCTGTATGGCACAGTGGACTGAGTACACATGCCAGTGATGGAAGGAGAGAGAGAGAGAGAGAGAGAGAGAGAGAGAGAGAGAGAGAGAGAGAGAGAGAGAGAGAGAGAGAGAGAGAGAGAGAGAGAGAGAGAGAGAGAGAGAGAGAGAGAAAGAGAAAGAGAAAGAGACAGACAGAGGCAGGAAGTGAGAGAGTCCATACAGCATGGCTAACAGAGCTAACTGCTATTCCCTCATCAACCACCGCCTGTCACTTCGCATGGCAGGAAACAGACTGGTGAGGCTTGATGTTAGGGCCGATGAGAGAGGATGTCTCTTTAATTGTTTTGGATTTAAAATTCAGCTCCGCATTTCAGCTCCGGCCCGAGCAGGCAGTCCGGCTGTTTGACGGCTGTTCATATCTCCCACCCGCTGTCACATCAAGTGTCTGTACATTACATTATTACATTGCATTACACTTAGCTGATGCTTTTTATCCAAAGCGACTTTCAGTTATTTAGGTACAGAGGGGCAATGTGGGGTTAGGTGGGGTTAGTTGCCTTGTTCAAGGGGCATGGATGAAGGTGCTGGTGAGGGCGGGATTTGAACCTGCAACCCTACACTGCAATCTAAAGACCAGTGCTCTAACCATTGAGCTATAGCTGCCCTGTACACTAGTCTCCAGCGCTCCAATGCTTTTCCCTCATGATCCTCCATTGGCCTCTCCATCACCAACACAGTGAATTCCGAAAAACCCTTAGCACTCTCACTGCCCTGCGGCCCCTGCCTGCCATCTTTCACACCTTGGCTGACAAGTAAACAAAACCACAGGCCTCCTCTGTTGAATAACCACCTCATAACAAACCCCACAGTAATTAGACTCACTCACATACACACACGCACGCGCGCACACACACACGCAAACAAACACACACAAACACACAGACGCACGCACGCACGCACGCACACACACACACGCACACGCACACGCACACGCACACGCACACACGCACACGCACGCACACACACACACACACACACACACACACACACACAGGAAGACAGACAGACAAGCAGACCCTCTCTCTCTCTCTCCCTCTCTCTCTCTCTCTCTCTCTCTCTCTCCCCACACACACACACACACACACACACACACACACACACACACACACACACACACACACACACACACACACACACACACACACACACACCAATAAAGAGATTACCGGGGGGAAAAAGTGATTACACCGTGCTTAGGGCTTAATCTTGTTTTAGGATTAATTCTCTCCACTGTTAATTTCCAATGGTCAAATTCAGGCCTCAGTAAAAAAAAAAGTAGAAAAATTCAAAACAAACAAAAAGATGGTGCATGGTGCATAAAAAAAACTAAATGCACACAACTAGGGAACAAATAAAAGACTCCTAGAAACCCAGGGAGGGAGCGACAGAGGGAGGACAAGACGTATTGAGGGTGAAAAGAGCGGGAGGTGGGCGTGCGGCAGACGTGGGACGGCGGTGTTGGATGTGCTTATGGATTCCACCCACACAGGGGGGGCAGAGACTAATGCCCCTGACTGACTGACTGTTTCAGCAGGCTGGGCTGTGGCTGCACTGGCCCACTCTCCTGACTGCCAATTGCTCCAGCCAGGGAAGCCGACAGGAGGGGACAAAGGGGCCAGTTGCCCCGGGCCCAGGAAGAGGGGAGGTGGCAGAACTGGGTCCTCGTTAAATTGTATGTACTATGGGGTAGGGGGGGCTTTTAGATAACTTTGCCCTGGGCCCAGCCAAAGTTGTCAGCGGCCCTGGCTACAGCGAGAGATCCCAGCAGACGATGGCTCTGTCACTTCCAACGGGCCACACGTGCGAGCGGGGGAGAGTTAAGCCGAGTGGGGCATAGCACGGCACAGAGGAGCAGAGCAGACAGGCCAGACTTAATATGCAATGAAGACAACAAACAATTACGGCAGCCACTGCAGACTAGCTGCGGAAAGGGGGGAAAAAGTTTAAGGGCAGCGTTAAACTTCAGGGAAGATTTATTCGTTTGTCTCGGTTTGGCTTGCTGCTGTCGCAAGAAGTCTGTCCAAAAAGTCCCAGAGTGAAATGAGACCATTCTCTCTCTCTCTCTCTCTCTCTCTCTCTCTCTCTCTCTCTCTCTCTCTCTCTCTCTCTCTCTCTCTCTCTCTCTCTAACTCCTTGTGCCTCATTCTCTTACTCACAGCTTGGTCGCTTTGAGGTGCCAAAAAGAGACTATTTAGCAGGGAAATGGAATTCGGGCTCTGGAGAGAGACGCGCACAGCCAATAAACGCTCCACAGGCAACCAGCTCTGCCAATACAAGATGGAGAGACAATCCATATCCTCTGTGGCTGGCTATGCATGACAATAGGGCAGCGCGGAAAGACAAAGAATTAAGCAAACAAACAACGAAACGAGTGCTTCATGGTCAAACGGACTAAAAAGCTTCGTCCATATGTTATGTGAGTGTAATCCCCTACCGTATGCCATAACATAACAAGCTTGAGAATACATTGTATTGTATTGCAAATCACTTTGCACTGTACACTATGGGGTTTTAACACTGTTTGGCACCATCATTCTCCACATCATTTAATAGAAGATAATTGGATAATGACAGGAAATATGATTATGGACTACTCTCTAGGAATGAGCAGAAACAACCGTGCACATCATTTGACCTTCTCTTCTGGCCGGGTCAATTTTCCAGTGCTCTCATTTGTACAGTACAAATCCCCCCAATTCTCCTTCTCCTTTGTTGTGAGGCCTGTTTTATTTCTTTGTTTTTCTTCTTCCTGCTAGCTTTCATCTTCCTGCTACAGCGTTTGGACAGAGCAGCCAGTCAATATTCTCTTCCCGCAGCTGCTTTGGCATCTAAAATTGTTACATTAATTCAGAGCAAACGCTGGGCTGTGTGCAAACCAACTGTGCCACCCCTTAGCATCTTCAATCGCAGCTTGGTCAGTGATCGATTGACACCTTTGTTCTCGAGTTTTATAGAAAAAGAAGCTGAGAGAGGAGCAAAAAATAACTTGCTTCTTTTTAAGTTTGTCCCATTCCGTGTCATTGAAGCGAAAAGAAACGAGACAGAGAATGAATAAAAGGGAGGTGAAGTTGAGGAGACATGGTGGTAAATATGATAAAACTAACCCAGTGAGTCAGTAAATTCATTTTAATGCGGGATGCCGTTTCCCAGATTGATGGCATTTGCCGCAGGATTATGACTTTGACCATTTATGTTGCAAAAGATTAAACCGCTTGTCATTCGTGTGGATATTTCATTCCTTTATGGGAGACAATCCATCTGATTTCACTCTCGATTAACAGCCTATTCCTGGATAAAAAAGTATGCACATCCAGACAGTTTAATTTTCCTGTGAGAAATGAACATGTTTTCCTGTGCCTGAATGGGAATTGACTTATCATGACTCAATGCTTAAATCAATTCTTTGTAATATTCCTTTAAAGCACCCATGAGGACCTTGTGCTTATGTTTAATGCTTTGTTTTGGCCAAGCCGGTACCACTTATTTTACAATCAGGTTACCAGCAGAAAGAGCCTAATATTCCATTTGAAGCAGCTTGTTTTGAGAGTCTATGGTGGCGTGATAATGTTACATCGTCGATATACCATTCCTATACGAACAACATCAATGTAAATACAATTGACTATAATCAAATCACAAGGGAAACCCACCATGAAAGTTCAGTAAATGCAGACACTACCTAAAAAAATGCACTGATAAGGTATCGTACACTGTACAGTACAAATACAGTGTGTCTACGTAGGCCACTGCAAGAAAAGACCAAAAATAGATTCCTCTGGCCTTTCAGTCAAGAAATAAGGCTTGGTCATTAGCAAGGAGGAGCAAGGATGCCTCCGACTGGACAAGTTTCAGGAAAATCAGGAACAGATGTACATTATCTGTAAGAAAGGCTAAATCTGACTATTACTTTAACCTTGTCTCTAGTTCGTACTCAGATCCTGCAAAATTCTGGAAGGCTGTAAATTACAAAAACAATAAATCTGTTACACCTATGCCTTCTTCAATTAAGTTTGATGATTGTCTACTACAAGACAAATCAGACATTTGCAGTGCTCTTAATAAACATTTTTCTTTAGCCAGTCAAAGTTTTGACAATAGCAATAATCATTCCTTTATGCCTAGGGCTGGACATGATATGCGTATCAGAGACAATGTCAGAGACGATGATCTGGAATTCAGGCTTCATCCTGTGTCTAAGCATACAGTGCTATCTGCTTTATTAGCAATTGATAGTCGCAAATCCACTGGAGAAGACCAGCTAGATCCCCTTTTTCTTCGCACTGCGGCATATATAATAGCAGAGCCATTATTGCACATTTTCAATTTTTCTATTTCCACTGGAGTTGTCCCTACACTATGGAAATTTGCACACATTACCCCGTTGCACAAGGGGGGTGATAAACTGACCCTAACAACTATCGACCAATATCCAAGCTACCGTGTCTCTCAAAAATACTAGAGAAGTTGGTAAATGATCAGCTCAAAGAATTTCTAAATACCAATAATATTTTGAGCCCTCTCCAATCAGGCTTTAGCCTAAACATAGTACAGTTACTGCTGCTACTAAAGTAATGGATGATATTATCACTTCTCTTGACAAGAAAAAACATTGTGCTGCCATCTTTGTGGACTTATCCAAAGCATTTGACACCGTGGACCATTCTCTGCTTCTACAAATTCTGCCTGGTATTGGTTTTTAATGCAAGTGCCTGTAAATGGTTCCAGAGCTACCTTTCCAAACAGACACCATACTGTAAAATTGGGTAATACTCAATCTGACCCCCTGCTAATAACCAAGGGGGTCCCACAAGGTTCAGTATTAGGTCCGGTACTCTTCACCATGTACATAAATAGCATACTTTCTCTCCTTTCCAACTGCTCTATTCATCTATATGCAGATGATACAATTTTGTATTGTGTTGCGGGTTTCTGTACAGCTAGCCTTGGAGAAATTGCAGCAGTCTTTTAATATCCTACAAAATGCCTTCATTAGTCTTAAGCTTCTACTTAATGTAAGCAAGACTAAATGTATGGTCTTTACTCGATCTAAGCATGGCATGAAAAATGATTTTAATATATCTACTTTAGATGGTCTGTTATTGAGAGAGTATCACATTATAAGTACCTGGAATCTGGCTAGATGACAAGTTCACATTCAAGAATACATACTGACTGTCTTGTCACTACGCTCAGACAAAAGCTATCTTTCCTGCACAGAAATAAATATCACTTTCCTGTTTTCTGCAGAAAAAAGTTAATTGAAGCTACTTTTCTGTCTTCCCCTTGACTATGGTGATATTATTTACAGACATGCACCACTCTCTAATCTGAAGGCACTTGACACTGTCTATCATTCAGCTCTTCGTTTTATTACTGGGGATCCATATAGTACACATCATTGCCTGTTATATGATAAAGTTGGGTGGGCTCCACTTTTCACAGAAGGGACATGCATTATTTTATTTTTATTTATAAAGCCCTCACTGGCAAACTCCCATTTTATATTTCATCTCTTTTAGTTTGGCACTCCAACCCATACCAAACCCGCAGCAGCAATTTTTTACTGGAGGTCCCTTATGCCCGCACAGAACTGGGTAAAACAGCTTTTAGTGTCTGTGGACCTTCAGTTTGGAATAACTTACAACTAAGGATGGGTCTTCAAGCCTTTGTGCCATTAGAACATTTTAAAGTTACACTGGGAAGTTTTTTATCACATACTTGCACTTGTTTTAACTCATAAGTTTTAATTCATAGTTTGTCTTAATTCTTATCTCTTATATGATTTATGGTGTATTGTGTATGTTCGTTGTTTATATATGATTTTATATGTGCAATTGTTTGTTTTACTCGACATCATTGTAAATGAGGGCTGGGCCCTCAATGATTCTTCGAGTTTAAATAAATGAAATGATGAATGATGACGTCCTTCACCGTCAGCACCCCCGTCCTCTCAGTACAAACAGACCTTCAGCTTAAGGCTTAAGGTTGGGTGAGTGCTTGCTCACTACGCCCTGCCAATCTTTCAGTCACACACATGCCCCCTGGTCCCTAGACCGCCAAACAGACTCTTGAGCACGCACACGCACACACACACACACACACACACACACACACACACACACACACACACACACACACACACACACACACACACACACACACACACACACACACACACACACACACACACACACACACACACACACACACACACACACACACACACACACACACACACACACACCTTGAAGTAGCAGTATTTACCCACTGTGCCAGTCATCTAAGAAGGGCTCTTGGGGTTGAGAAATCACCTGATGATCCCACGGTGGGGGGGTTGACAGGAGAGGAGGAGAGGGACACAAAGGTTGTGTGGTGTGTGTGTGTGTGTGTGTGTGTGTGTGTGTGTGTGTGTGTGTGTGTGTGTGTGTGTGTGTGTGTGTGTGGTGTGTGTGTGTGTGTGTCTGTGTGTGTGTGTGTGTGTGTGTGTGTGTGTGTGTGTGTGTGTGTGTGTGTGTGTGTGTGTCTGTCTGTCTGTCTGTCTGTCTGTCTGTCTGTCTGTCTGTCTGTCTGTGTGTGTCTGTTGACTGAAGTCAACAAATATGGGGATTTGAGAAGGAGTGACTAAGCAAAAAAATGATGACAGTCAAAGATGCACCACCGGAACAGAACAAAGCACAAAGGACGCATTAAAGGAGAGAAGGGATACAAATATGCATAGAGAAATGAAGGATGAAAGCCAGTGCTTACAACAAAGAAAAGAGTTCAGTTGCGGTTGTAGTTATAGTGAAGTTGTTTGTCTCTTCACAAAGAGACTTTTTTTCCAGTTCTTATGTTGATGTGAAAATCAGTTATTTGTCTTAGGAGACATTAATGATATGCTTATGGTACTGACCCCAGATTAGAAGTCAGTGCATTTACACAGTGGACTGTGCTAATTCTGCAGTCCCATAACTCCATTTTCTCCATTGCCTGACTGAATAACTGTCACATGTCGTGCGACTGTATGAAATAGCTGCCTACTGTGCCACAGTAATTAGACGGGATGCTGACAGGCTTTAATTCAAAAGTAAAATGAGTTTGTGTCAATCATGAGGAAAGTTATGGCCTAATCCAGGGAGTTGGTCCTCAAATTAAGGAGTTCTGGATTTGAGTCCCATACCAGTGGGGAAACGGCGGTCTCATACAAGCTCTCATATGACAGAAGTGCTCTTGAGCAAGGCACGTAACGCCACATTGCTCCCGTAATCAATATACTATGCATTACTGCAAGTTGCTTTGGGATAAAAGGGTCTGCCAAGTGTAGTGTAATGTCACATGAATTGGTGTTATACGACTGTGATTGACTAGGTGGAGCGCTACTTATCCAATCAGAACCCGTTATGAGAGATCCAGCTACTGTTAAAACGACTGTTATAATGTAAGAACATTTGACTGGGCACCTTAACACAGTCTATCTGGCAGTGTCATGCTCGCACAGCTGTGCCACTGTCAGAGGCAGAGGGGGATGCTGGGAAAACATTATGATGTGCGGGCGGTGGAAAATCAAAAGTTTCTGGTCCACAGCTGTGCCTACGGCTAAGTGCTTACATTATCACTACCAAACAAGTTTTTTGCCAAAAAAAAAGAAGAAGAAGGGAAAAAAAACAGAAAGTAAGTAGTCAGGGTTGGGGGGTTGTGAGGTGGTGGAGAGGCCCAGACAGGATTTGATTATTTGTATTCTTATTTCCTTGGTGTCAGAAGTGCAGGATGGGCTCCCAGGTGGCTTAGCCTGCCAGACAATGACGCGCAGTAGCAATTCCATTTCCATCTCTACACATTCAATATTAACAATGATGACGCGATCATCCCCGAGTCCATCGTGCCAAGTCTTACCAAAGCAGATTAAGAGTCTCAGGAGATGTCGAAAGTGATGAAAAATAAAAAAGCACATAATGAATGCACAAAGCTGAGCTGACACTCTAAGAGGCTTGCTCACTCAGTTGGCATTTCAATACTTCCAGCACTGGTTCATCTCATCGAGATGTAGCAAACGTAGTGTCTGGCAGTAAATTAAGAACAACTCTTTGTCTTTCATGCCCTAACTTTTTATTTTAAATCTAATATGACATTATATGACATTAGATATTGTAGATAACAAAACCACTGTCATAAGAATTAGACAGTAGTAAGTACTTCTGCTATTAATACCGTTTCCCCAGGAAGTATAACAATAACGAATAGGATTAGGTGCTAAAGAGGAAAATGGAATGGGGCGGGATTGGTTTGGCGGGGTTGGAGGCAGAACAGTCTAAGACCAGTTGAATTGAATGTGTGCATAATCCGCGGTAATCCACCTCATAGCATATGCGGTTACATTGTAAGGTACAACAGTGACAGGGCTTCATGGATAAAGCATGTGACCTTGGAGCAAAGCTTTTCATAAAAGACTAAAATCTGTAAATTGTAAATCGACTCTAAATCTCCCTTGATGTTTGGATGCACAATGATTTAAAAAGTCTAACTGGATAAAAAAGGACAATGTGTCACTTGGCTGAAAACTAATCGGTTTCACTTAATTTCTGGCATTCATTTATAAAAAAAAGTGTAAAATTACACCCTTTAAATGGAAAGTGAAGTGTTTATCATCTAATGATCTTATGATACAATAACAGTTAGCAACTAGGCAATTTAAGACAAATACATATCTTATGAAGTTCAAAAAGACTAAAATTTTACCAATGACAAGGCTTCATCGGTGACAAGGATAAAAGCATGTTGATCCCTGAATGAACGATTTAGGAAGCCTAAATAAGAAAGGACATATAAAGGACTAATAGTTTTTTCCACTCCATTTCTGGCATTATTTTACAAAAAAAGTAACATTACAGTACACCCTTATAATAGAGAGTGATGTGTTTTTGATGATCCAATATCGGTTGGCTATGGCTATTTAAGATAAATATTAATTTCTGAAATTTAAAAGGACACAAATTACATCTTTCAAACGGAAAGTAACACTGTTTTCGTTGATTATCCGATGAACACCAAGCAACTATGGCTATTTAAGCCCAATTCAGAGTTTGCTAAAGTAGCCTACCATAATCGTAACCTTGACCCAAACCCATAAGCATACCAGGGAAATGTATTGTAATAACAATATGGTGTCTAATGGTGCCATCTGTGTAACTACCGTTATTAAGCAATAGAAACTATATCTGATGACAGTGTTTCAGAGGAAATGTCACACCTGACATTGGGTGGTCATTTGTGTCATGGAGAGACTCTGTGATCGGTTTGCCAGGGAACTGTAGCCTACCAAACCATCACCATTGTCATTGTACTGACCTCATCTTTTCACTGGGGTTGTTGCCATATGACCACCATACAGACAGAGAATGGCAAGCAAGCGTACATATGCCACCACAATACCAAATGTCCTCATCAAATGACCTATTGCTGTCATTCTACTCAAGGCCAAATGTCTTTATAATACTTAAATCACAGGCATCCTTCTGAAGGGCAAGTCACTTATGGATATAAAAGCTTGATGATCAAAGCGAGTGAGAAGTGTCTGAATCATGAAAGTGAATGTGTTAAATTCACACTTCAATGAAAAACTGCAAGTTATGACAGAAAGTTTTTTGGTTGTTTGATGTCGCCAGATTTCTTTTTTTACTAAAATGAGTCGAAAAACTTGGAAGTCCCTTTTCATTCAGGCCCTGCTGGGTTTGACAGGCCCTTACAAGTTTAAATGTGAAACGAGGTAAACATTTTGCTGTGTCTATGAATATCTCCTGGCTGACTGGATGTTGTCATTGTGATGGCGGTGACTTTGCCACATTTGCAGGTCGGGCAAAAATGTGGTGTGAGCCTGAGGTAAAGTACAGTGGAATCATGGCATCAGGCATCCAAGCTACATACGTAAGAAATGTCTATAAATAAATAGATAAATAAATAAACAAACAAACAAACAAAAAACAATTTACACTACAGATTCGCAATGCTCTTCCAAGACACAACATAATTTGTCTATTAATTTTCACCGTGTTAATCGCTTGCTGTCTTCAGGGCAACACTGAGTAAAGGAGCCAAAATTGATTGTGTCAATGTTTGCTTGACTGCCAGCTTTGATGTAAGATGCCTTGAAGAGTGTTTGTGTTTGTGCATGCACGCTCACAACAAACACACTCCCGCACGCACGCACACGTACACACACACACACACACACACACACACACACACACACACACACACACACACACACACACACACACACACACACACACACACACACACACACACACACACACACACACACACACACACACACACACTTCAATTGTGTGTTACTTACCCTGGAGTACACAACTTCAAGCGAGATGTTCTGAGGAGCTCCGCTCGGTACTGTGAAGAAGAAGAAGAAGAAGAAGAAGAAGAAGAAGAAGAAGAAGAAGAAGAAGAAGAAGAAGAAGAAGAAGAAGAAGAAGAAGAAGAAGAAGAACAAGAAGAAGAAGAAGAAGAAGAAGAAGAAGAAGAAGAAGAAGAAGAAGAAGAAGAAGAAGAAGAAGAAGAAGAAGAAGAAGAAGAAGAAGCACAACTGTTAGTCAAGCTATTTTTAACTACACCAAACATGTTCAATACCTGACAGTCTGTTAATTCAGGCAGATTGAATTACACTGGACCTCAGGGAATAGCAAGGGACAGACGCCCTTAGAATGCTACATGGAAATGTTAATGATTAACTCTTTTCCCGAGGTCAACATTGCTAATCAATCAACCAATGACCTTGCTTGTGATAAAGCATTTTCAATAAATACATAAATGTTCTTCAAACATCTTAACACAATGCTTATACTGCAACCTGCGCTTAAACATATGGCAAATGCTGTAAATGTAACCCATTCCCTATTTTCCTCACATGTAGGACTTGTGTAACTATTATTAAATCTCTTCAAGATTCATATATTTACTTTATCTACGGTCTGGGTGTACTATAGCTGTGGTATGACTACTGACATTTTCCCCCACATACGGTAGGCTAAGTGTATAGGCTATTGTGTACTTGATGGTGGATTTTCTAAAGAATTTGGACAGTGGTCTGAAACAGCTCTTTTCCTTTTTTTCAACCCTGAGGCACATCTGAAGTTTCATAGTGCTCATTTCTCCAGGATATGTGAGAAGTTCTTGAACACAGATTCTTCATAGAGAGGCACAGACTTCACAAGACAAAAAAACATCATGTGTCAGTTGTTTCTATGGAATGGTCACTAGCTCTCTGTAGCTTTCTCTCAAAAGACCCGTGTTACTCTTTGCTACATAGTCTCAAGGTTACCGTGTGAATAAACCAAGACTCCAGACACTACAAGCACTAACACCCATTAATTGAGTGATCCGAACAAGCC
The DNA here is from genome assembly GCF_034702125.1 of Engraulis encrasicolus. Lineage (NCBI taxonomy): Eukaryota > Metazoa > Chordata > Actinopteri > Clupeiformes > Engraulidae > Engraulis > Engraulis encrasicolus. Next base: position 53,424,332 of record NC_085867.1, read on the forward strand.
TACACAATTATGGTGATCTGTTGTTTCCGCCGCAATCGGCGTAAAATGCTTTAAGAGTCTCCCACAGAAACAACAACAACAACAACAAAAAAGATTAGGGGCGGAGGGTGTAGGGAGCAATTTGTCACACACAGAAAGCAATATCCTCATGCATATTCATGTGTTTTGGTATCTCCCAAGGTATGGCTGACGGAGATAGGAGGCCGGGGAAAATGGCCGTCTGTCGCGCAACCACAATTGCTATTTGGTGGGTACAAACGATATACTGAATCCTGTTTCTCCCTCCACACCACTCCAACACCCCCCCATACGGGATCAATGGGATCAACTGGCTAGCTGCTGTGGCATGGGTTAAAGGTCATTAATTACCTCAGAGAGCACTGCTCATTAAAGGACGAGAATGAGAGCAGGAGAGACAGAGAGAGAGAGAGAGAGAGAGAGAGAGAGAGAGAGAGAGAGAGAGAGAGAGAGAGAGAGAGAGAAAGAGAAAGAGAGAGAGAGAGAGAAAGATAGAGACAGGAAGAGAGAGATAAAAGAGACATACGGGAGACAGAAAGAGAGAGAGCGAGAGAGAAGTGCCGGTGCACAATTTCATTAGCGAGCGCTAGCAAGTCTTAATTAAGCGGGGAAATGGAAAAGGCAGGTCTTGTGGCTCATTTGAAACGTTCACAGGAGCCAGCGCTAATAGAAGCTGACAGACTATAAAGTCCCATGGCCCTGTTAGCACGCGCTGAGGATAATGCGAGGAGACAGCCGGGTGAATAAGAGAGTCCCCAGGCCACTCAGAGTGGCAACACCCCAAGGACCCGGACGCCTGCCTGCCTTGGCACCTTGGCACCCTGGCAGTGGGAGAAGCAGCCATGGTGAAAAAGGGTTGAGGTGAAGAGGAGCGGACAGAGAGAAGGAAGACAAGCAACAGATATGAGACAGACAGACAGACAGACAGACAGACACGGATGTCAGACATGTGTATTACAGTAACGGCTGAGAGACACAGAGAGGGAAACAGACAAAGCTCAAAAGAAAGAATAGAGAAAACAGTCACATAGCAGGGTGAGTGACGAGGGACTGCAACAGACTGGCAAACAAAAAAAGAAATGAATGGTGAAGAGGGAGACAGCTGAGGATGCAGAGTTAGGGCCAATCCCATTTGTTTTTTTCTACCCCTACCCCTACCCCTTACCCCTACCCCTTACCCCTCCAAACGGAGTCTGCCTGTCCGAACCCCTCCTTTTTTAGGGCTACAAAGCCCTCCCCCTTACCCCTACCCCTCTGCCTTAACGACTATTGGGATACCACTACCCCTACACAAAACGGAAGGGAGGGGTAAGGGGTAGGGCCAAGGGGTAAATTGAGATTGGGCCTTGGATTGTTCAACTCACAGACAGAGAAAAAAAACAAGACAGACAAGCAGATGTGCAGATATGTTAAGGGGAGAAAGGGAGACAGGGAGAAAAAGAGAATGATGGACAACAATAGAGCAAGGGGGGAAAGAGAGAGTGAGAGAGAAGGTATTGTGCAGTTGGATAAATAGACAGAGAAAAACATACAAACAGATGAGCAGATACATAAAAAGGATGGAGAAAGGGGGAGAGAAAGAATGAAGGAAAAGAGAGTGACAAAGCGGTAGTATAGTGTTGGAAAAGAGATAGACAGAAATATAAGAAATATAAGTGTAATGTAATGTAAATATACAGACAGACAGAAGAAAGGCACAGAGACAGACAGACAAGTTGATGGACACACAGAGAGAGAGAGAGAGAGAGAGAGAGAGAGAGAGAGAGAGAGAGAGAGAGAGAGAGAGAAGGGATGGATAGAGGAGGGAGAATGACAGAGTCAGACAGACAGGAGGGAGACAGAGAAAGCAGACAGACAGACAAAAAGTGACTGATGGATAGAGGGACAGAGAAGAGAGAGAGAGAGAGAGAGAGAGAGAGAGAGAGAGAGAGAGAGAGAGAGAGAGAGAGAGAGAGAGCGAGAGAGAGAGCGAGAGAGCAGCCAGCAAGACAGACAGACGAACAGACAGACAGACAGACAGGCAGACAGACAGACAGACAGGAGATGGATGATGGGATTGACTAGTGCTCAGGGCTGAGTGTGCTATGAGCTGGGGTGGAGGAGGCAGAGGCAGAGGCAGAGGCAGAGGAAGAGGTGACAGGGAGACAGAGGAGAAAGAGGCAGAGACAGAAGGTTGTGACAGGGAGAGGTTAAAGCATGCGCCCAGAGATGGGACACTTCAATGGCTGCCACTGATGTGCACAGAATGCAGATGACAATGGCTCCGCCTTACCGCTCTTCCCGCTATTTTTTCTTCCTCCGCTGCAATCGCTCCCTCAAGCGATCCCTTATTTCCCCCCCTTATTCCATTTTTTCAGCTTTCCACCCTGTATCATCCCTTTGTTGAAGTCTCTCTTTCCCTCCTCTCTTTTCCGCCTCTCCTCCTCCTCCTACACCCTCTCTCTCTCTCTCTCTCTCTTTCTCTCTCTCTTACACACACACACACACACGCACGCACGCACGCACGCACGCACGCACGCACGCACACACACACACACACACACACACACACACACACACACACACACACGTGCGACTATGGCTCATCAGTAATCCCTGTGGGGAAATGCAGCAGATAAAGAAACGTGCCAAAATGATTCAGCACGCTGCGGGCAACATGGACACTCACTCACTCCCATGCACCTCTCTCTTTCTCCCTCTCTGGATCTCTTCATCTTTCTGATTCTCTGTCTCTCTCTCCGTCCTTCTGTTTCCCTATATGCTTCTCCTTTCTCTCTCTCTCCCTCTCTCTTTCTCTCTCTCTCTCTCTCTCTCTCTCTCTGTGTTTCGGGTTCTCTCTATTTTTGTATGTTTCTCTCTCTCTTTATTGATCTCTATGTATCACTCTCTCTTTCTCTGTGTATATTTCAGTGTCTCTACTTCTCTCATTTTCTCTGTCTTTCCATTTCTATTTGCTGCTTATGTGCTCTGCTCTTACTCTACATTGCAAGATTTCCTCCCTCCATGTGTCTCCCTCCTCATCAGTGTCATCCCTCTCAATCTTGACATGCAACATTGAAGCATGAAAAGGCTCTCACTCCCTGTAGCACTCTCTCTCTCTCTCTTTCTCACATTTTCTCTCATTCCACTGGCTCTTTCCCTTCCCTACATTTGCCAAGGATTCCTGCTACATCTGTCAATCTCTTTCTATCTCTTTCCATCGATGCCATCAGGAGAATGATTTGTTTTCTTACCAGTGTGTGTGTGTGTGTCTGTGTGTGTGTGTGTGTGTGTGTGTGTGTGTGTGTGTGTGTGTGTGTGTGTGTGTGTGTGTGTGCGTGCGTGCGTGCGTGCGTGCGTGCGTGCGTGCGTGCGTGCGTCCGTGCGTGCACCTGTACGTGTGGGCGTGTGAGATGTGCGCGCCAGTCTGTTTACACAAGTCAATAGCCAGACATCAATGGGGCTGACGCCGCTGTTCAAGCTGGCGAAAGTTGATATGAGCGAGGCAATTGAATCCCCAAGCATTACCACAAACATAATCCTCAGGTTAACACCAAAATCAATAGCGCTCCCTCCGACATCTAATCAGGACGGCTGATTGGAAATGAAGAGAGCAGAGGTCCATACGCAAAGCCAGTCAGGCTGGGTGCTGCCGCTGCCGAGGGGACTCAGCTCTCCTGGCAAATGCCAAAGTATCTTGTGATCTTTTGCTCTGTCAAAGTCGTTGTTTAGTATATCGTCGCCTTAGGATTATAGGGTTCTATCTGACATTTTGGTCGAAATTGAGTTATTGCCATAGTCATATTATAGTAGCACTGCTTTACATCCTAGAATGTGTTTTTTAACGTTTTATGCATTTTTCACCGTTTAATCCTCAGAACCATAAGGTTCTATCTGCAAAACTGCACTTCAACTTAGAATTATAGGGTTCTATCTGACACAATTGAATGTAGCAGCTTTGCAAAGCGGCTAATCAGCTGCTTTTTCATTTGTTATGATACCAACGCATGTCTCCGGTCTCAGTGCTAACATTGCCTCTCAAAATGTTGCAAATATGAGCTTCTGTTTGCCATTCAAAGCAAGGATGGTGACTCCAATGCACCCCCGCTTATTTAATCAGCAAAAGGCGGAGCTATGCACCAAGTTGGACAGATCTTGCAACTTACAGTGACACTGATGTAGTCCACGTTAGAAAGTTGAGGTCAAAACACATTCAAAGAACAAACGTGGCAATTCTTAATCCCATGCTTGCCAATTAGCTGTGCTTACGTGAGGCAACATTAGGTTTTGCGTTGCGTTGGGTCAGAATTGCTCATAAAGTGGCCTATCATGGACATGACCAAACTTAGGCTATCAATATTAAGCCTACCTTATCACATAGCTTTTACGATGAGATGCTATCACAATTGATTTTACCAAGCTAAGCAGTCCCTGTAGGAAGATAGTAATGACAGCAATCTTTACGCACGTGTTCAAGACTATAGACAGCGCTTGTATTTGACCAAAGTGCTCGCTGGTTGCGCATGGTGTAGGCTACCAGCATGGTAATCTGACTAATATACAATGGCTTTGGTTCACTATTATTATTTTTGACACATTTTGGTTCCCACTCCAATAATGGGACAAAGGTTACAATAAAATATTGTTAGGCCTATCTAATTTTGCCATGGCTAACCTTTCCCAGGTGCCACCTGTGGAACAGGTGCTGCATATCCTATTGGGCTTTTTTTGTTAATTTAATCCGATGGCTGTATAGTTCAGATTTTCTGGAGGCTTTTAGCATATTTAAGATTGTGTAGCTTTTATTAGGTCTATTTAAGATAATGTAGTGGTCTCAATGACAGATTACACTGACCCAGGCCAAGTGACCGCAAGAACCAAGGGGGCCTTAAAGCTCATCATCCACGCTACAGTTTCAATATCACTTTTAAAACATTGTGCATATCATTATTCATCCCCGGAAAGTGTAAAACAGGTAGGCTACCTGGTAAAAGTGGGTACTGTATTATATGCAGCCCTGGAAGCAAGCAACATTGCTGGCAGCAACAGTGCAGTTTTACTGCAGTATGCAATATTTTAGAAACACAACTCCATACTATACAAAAATATTTCACTTAACTCTAATGCATATTTGAATTGCATTGCAGTGCTAACAGATCTACACCTGGTATTTTACAGTAAATTACATAATATTAGGCCTACACTTACCATATGCTTTTCATCCAAAGGGACTTACAGTACAAGGTATTGGTATAGAGTATTGGCTACAGTCCCTGGAGAAGTAAGAGGTTAGATTCCTTGCACAAGGGCATCTCAGCCAGGCAGTGAGACACTGAGTGATAGGGTGGGTTTCAAACCTGTAACAATCTGCTTTAAAGTCTCCTTAACCACTTGGCCAGGGGTGGAGAAACTTTTGCATCTGTACTATGAACACAAATCAGGATTTCCCCCTGCACTTTAGGCCTATATTGAAGGCGGCCACCTTCACAACAGACCCCACCTTCACTAGGTCCTCTGAAAATGCAACTTAATTGTATTGCAAATGTAATTCCTAAGAATATTTTACAAAATATGTCATATTTCATGTGAAGCTGCATAACATTAAAAGTATATCGGGCCCGGATAAGATGATTACGGCCCTTGGGACATAGGTTCTCCACCACACTGGGACATGGGCCTTGGCCATGGGCTCCATTCTGGTATTGTCTTAAAATGTGACTTTTTCCCCTCATTTTCTTAGGGAACAAGCCCCTGAACCCCTAATAACCAAGGGTTTAATATCTAGGTTAATCTCTATCTAACTACGGGTATTGTATAAATACATACAATATATACATATATATAGGCCTACAGTGGCCTGAAATCTCCAAATACCAATTAATATTCTTTAAATAGTGTTGTTACATTTGTATTAGTTGTATTGTATTAGTAATCTATGAGTTTTGTTCAGAAATCATTGTTAATTTCTATGTTTTGGTAGATAGAACCCTATAATTCTAAAAACATTTTGCGGCAAGGTTCTATCTACATTCTACCTGTTTAAAAAACACCACTTCCAAATGTTCAATTATTTAAATATTTCAGATTTAGAATTCATATAAGGTGTCTTTTTTTTTTCCCACGGTTTATTTTAAGACTTTTCTTATTACATTCAGAAGATGCAATTGGAATACAATACAGTCTGGTTTAAAGAAGAAAAAATATATAAACAAAAATAGCATATGAAATATCTTTAACAACAGGACACCCAACCCCCCTCCCATCAACCCACCCACCCATCTGAGCTTAGGCTTTTGTGCTAACAGAAGAAGTAAACCAGGACTCACAACAACAACAAAAAACAACAAACAATGACAACAGCAACAAAAACAAAAACAGAAAAAGAAATATATACACACAAAGTATTCATCAACAGAAAAACTGTTCTGAGAGACATCTGATTAGAAAGGGGGGTGGGGGTGGGTGGTCTTAAGTCTACAATAAAAATGGAAGACATAAGGAGAGTTACATCATAGTGGATCTGGCAGCGGCATGTCTAAGGATTCAACATGGGTAAGAAAGGGCTCCCAGACTTTATAGAATTTAGACACAGCTCCTTTCTTCAAATGTCTAATCTTTTCGAGTTTTGAAAAGAACAGGACATCTTTTATCCAAAGGGAATGTGAGGGGGGATGTTTAGATTTCCAGTAAATCAAAATTAACCTCCTAGCTATGAGAAACAGAAAAGCAGCAAAGTCTAATTTGGATGAAGATATCTTAATGGTATCAGGGAGGACTCCAAACAAGGCTGGTATGGGACATGGGTCTAATTCAATTTGCAGCACATCTGAAACAGAAGAGAATATAGAACACCAGAATGTATGTAAAGAGGGGCATGTCCAAAACATGTGTACCAGAGTGCCACGGTGTTGACGGCATCTGTCACAAAGTGGATCAGTGTTAGGATAGACGCGGGATAGTCTAGCCTTTGTCCAATATACACGGTGCAAGAGTTTGCATTGAATCACCCCGTGCCTAGCACATACTGAAGACGAGTGAACTCGGCCAAGGATCCAATCCCAGACCATTGTCAAATCCATTCCCAAGTCTTGAGACCAGAGTTCGAGTAAGGTTTCATCAGAAGAGGAACAAAGAGATAGTATAGTTGTATATAGTATGGATATCAGCCCTTTGGGAAAGAGAGGTATCTTAAAAATCTTGTCGACAGAGATATCGGGAGGCAAATTGGGAAAGTCTGTGTATATTTTCCTATAGAAGTGTCGTACTTGTAAGTACTTAAAAAAATGTGTGCGGGGAAGCCCAAATTTCTCAACTAGTTGTTCAAAAGTAGCAAATACACCATCCACAATTATGTATTTTACTGTAGATAAGCCCTTCCGGAGCCATAGCCTGAAACTGTCATGTTCCATAGAAGGAGGGAACAGGGGGTTACGGCTAAGTGGCATGAAAACAGATGGAGTTTTTACTCCTAAATGGTTACAAAACTGCCTCCATATACGCAGTGTGGATGTGACAAGCGCTTTCTTTCCACAATTTACTTTTTTTAATAGGGGAACACAAGTGACCAGTGCGTAAAGAGTGTTAGGTGTACTTGAAAGTGACTCCAACTGGCACCAAACAGGGGATTCCTTAGGATCTGCCCGCATCCAGTACTTCACTATGTGCAGATTGGCAGCCCAATAGTAAAATAGAAAATTAGGTAAAGCCATACCACCATTATTTTTAGGTTTTTGTAGGACCGCTTTACGCAACCTTGGAACCTTTTTGTTCCAAATAAACTGTGATATGGCCATATCCAAACGGTGAAAGAATGCTTTGGGAATGAATACAGGAATACACTGAAAGAGATAGAGAAATTTGGGGAGGACATTCATTTTAACTGAGTTGATTCTACCAGCTAGAGATAAAGGCAGTAATGACCAGCGGTTGAGATCGTCTTTGACACGTGAAAATAATGTTTCAAAGTTTGTTTTAAGGAGGTTGTTGAAGTCAGGGGAGATTGCCACACCCAAGTATTTAAACCCATCTTTTGCCACTTTAAAGGGCAGCTGTGTTAACATGCTCAGTGTAGTTTTTTTGCCAACAGGGAAGACTTCACTCTTATCAACATTAAGTTTATATCCAGATAAGGTCCCAAAGTGTGTTAACGTCTCAAGAATATGTGGCATAGACTCTAATGGATTAGAGACATACAAGAGAAGGTCATCAGCAAATAATGACACTTTTTGTTGTATGCCATAGCGCACTATTCCCTTAAAAGTCTCAAGTTTACGGAGTGCAATAGCTAGTGGCTCAATTGCCACTGCAAAGAGGAGAGGGGAGAGAGGACAGCCCTGTCTAGTACCTCTATAGAGAGGGAGACAGTCAGAGGAGTTGCCGTTCGTACGTACTGATGCCAGAGGGGAAGTGTACAGGAGCCGCACCCATGAAAGAAACCTCTCGCCAATGCCAAATCTAGATAGACAGACAAAAAGATAATCCCACTGGACCCCGTCAAACGCCTTGGACGCGTCCATTGAGACGACTACCTCAGGACCTTGGGAATTTTTAGAATCATAAATAATATTAAAGAGACGCCGTATATTGAAAAAAGAATGTCTGTTTTTTATGAACCCTGTTTGATCTGGATGTATAATGGATGGGAGAACAGATTCCAGTCTAAGAGAGAGAGCCTTCGCAAGAATTTTTACATCTGCATTTAGTAATGATATAGGACGGTATGAGTCACAGTTGTCTGGGTCTTTATTCTTCTTCAATATTAATGAAATGGAAGCTTGTCTGAGAGAAGGTGGCAGAGTACCACTTAATAAAGACTCATTGAACATATTTAATAGAAGAGGTGCTATTTTGTTAGAGAACTTTTTATAAAATTCTATTGGGAGACCGTCTGGTCCTGGGGATTTCCCAGACTGCATGGCAGAAGTTGCCTGCTTTATTTCATTTTCCGTGAGAGTTTGGTCAAGGGTCTCCTTCTGTGAAGGATCAATGGTAGGCATGTCTGTTGTTATGTTATCAAAAAAGGATATCAATGACTGGGGGTCCGTGTTATGTTCGGGTGTATAAAGGGCACTGTAAAAGTCTTTGAACGCTTTATTTATTTCTAGAGGGTCAGTAACAACACCTAACGGAGTGGCAATTCTAGGAATTAAATTGGATGTGGAAGCCTGTCGCAGTTGGTATGCCAGTAGCTTGGATGGTCGCTCCCCGCTCTCATACAGAGAATGTCTCATATTCAGTAATTTAGATTCTGCCTGTTCTGTAGCCAAAATATCAAACTCAGATTTGAGGGTGATGAGTCTTTTAAATACCTCTGGCGTTGGGCAGGATGCATAGTTATCATCAAGATGGGCTATATCAGCGAGAAGCTGTGCTTGACGTTCCCTTCGCTGTTTCGCCTGAAAACCACAATAGCCTATGATTTGTCCTCTAATGAATGCCTTGAAAGTTTCCCAAATAAGTGAAGCAGAGACCCCTGGAGAAACATTAGTTGACACAAACACCTCTATCTGGACTGATACAAAGTTAACAAATGCCTCATCTGAAAGAAACAGTGGGTTAAAGCGCCAAGGGATGCGAGTGTTGGGCTTCTCAGGGAAAGACAGTGTAAGAGACACTGGACAATGGTCTGAAATTACAATGGGATTGTAAGATACTGTACGAGTGTGGGAAAGTAACCTCTTATCTAAAAGAAAAAAGTCAATGCGAGAGAATGAATGATGCACTGGAGAAAAAAAGGAAAACTTTTTAGCTTGAGGATACAGAAACCGCCATGGGTCACTGACACCGTATTCCTCCATAAAAGATCTGATCACATGAGCTGATTTTGAGTCGCGAATTATTCTATTGGAGGAGCGGTCAAGAGAATTATTTAAACAGCAGTTGAAATCCCCTCCTAGCACTAAGTAATGGGACTGGAGGTCAGGAATTGTTGAGAAAAGCTTCTGGAAGAAGCTGTCATTGTCCCAATTAGGTGCATATATACTGGCAAAACCACTGGCACATTATATAGAGTGCCTGAGACAAAAACGAAGCGCCCATTAGGGTCTGCCACAATATGTAGTGCTTTAAATGGGACTGATTTATGAATTACAATAGCTGCTCCTCTTGCTCTGCTAGGGAAATTAGAATAGAATAGTTGCCCAACCCATTTACGTCTTAGTTTGGTATGCTCCAGAGATCCTAAATGTGTTTCCTGTAGAAAGGCCACCATTGCATGCAGGCTATGTAGGTGATTCAACACCTTACTACACTTAACTGGGGAATTTAAACCCTTTACATTCCAGCTAACAATAGAGAGATCACCTCCCTGGGTGATAGAACCATTAGCTGTCATACCATGTTAGATAGGTAAGTGATGTAAATAGTAGATGAGAGAATAAGAGAGAGAAAAAAAAGGTCTGAATAGAGTAGTAAGACCACGTGGTGGTGGTGGGGGGGGGGGGGGGGGGGGCAGAGAAAGGTAAACGAACAAAAAAGAACACAAAAGAGACCAAAAAAACCACACATTCATAAGCCAGACACAGCTTCCCAAACAAGCTGCAGTTATGAACATTTTACCTTCCAGAACTTCAAGAAGCTAATGCTTCGGTGGGGTCATGCAATGGTAATTAACATTAGGAGTAACAACTGAGTACTAAATATAAAGGTTTAGACATCCACTTGCATAAAGCGGCAAACGGATATAAAAGTACCATAGTCCAAGTGAGTAAGTGAAAATAAAATTAAATGGGGAGGTCAGTCCATAAACAGATAAGATAAAGAGTCAACATTCCCCATTCTCCTAAAAAAAAAAAAAAAATTTTTTTTTTTTTTTAAATAGAATAATAAAAAAAAGAAAAAAAAAGCTCTTGTGTGACATCAAGCTCACACTTGCCTACCTTCAAATAGGCTTAGGGTGTAAAATGGCAAAGTCCCATAGTCCAAGTGAGTAAGTAAAAATAAAATTAAATGGGGAGGTCAGTCCATAAACAGACAAGATACAAGAGTCAACATTCCCCGTTCTCTTAAAATAATGACAGAAAAGAAAAAGGGTCTTGAGTGCCAATTCACAAATTACCTACCTGAATAGCCTGGGTGTGTTTTATCATTATTGCCACGGTTAGTCCATTTCAACATGGTTATTGGATGCGACGTCGTCATTCGGCTCAGCTGTTTCTTGCGCCAACCCATGCAGTCGGATGAAGTGTTCAGCTTCAGTGGGTGTTTCGAATTTGTGCTGCTTGCCGTCCAGTAGAGTAATTCGCAGGTGGCCGGAGTAACCGCATCCATAGTCCTTGACCGCAGAATTCCCTCGAAGCTTGCGTTTGACATCAGTAAATTCCTCGCGTTTCTTCAGTTGGGCATTCGTGAGGTCGGGGAAAAGATGCACCCGTTTGCCATCGTACTGTAGAGAATCGCCCATCTCTCTGGCTTTACTAAGTAGAACGGCCCGGTCTTTCTGATACAACAGTCGTATTACCATTGCCCGCGGTGTCTCACTCTGCTGTCTGCGGAGGGCTCGGTGAGCACGATCAATGGCTGGTTCAAAGTCAAGGCCCAGAGTGTCGTGCAGCCATTTAGCAAGCCAGCCAGCTGCATATGATCCCTCGGCACCCTCCTTCAGCCTAATAACTCTGACATTGTTCCGTCTTTACAGATCCTCGCATTTATTTTTCAAGGAAGACACCTCCCTGGTCAGAGTGGCGACGGCATTGCGTAAATCATGTACAGAATCTCCACAAAACACAGCACTGTTCTCCACTTCGGTTAGCCTGTTAGCATGGGAGTCCACCGTAGTTTGCAAAGCACTTGTAGTGGAGGTAAATTCCTCACGTACAGAAGATATTTCAGTTCGT
>NC_085867.1:53441162-53446162 GCF_034702125.1 Engraulis encrasicolus
ACAATGCCCAAATGACAGTTCGAGCGTGGTGAAGGTAATGAGACGTTTATTAATAATGAATAAATTGTGTCATTAATTCTTGATTAAATTTATTCATTATGTAAATATTTCCCCCTCATTAAAAATGATCCTGCATTTGATCTGATTTTCTTCTTTCATTATTTGGGGGCTAAAGAATTCTGGTCAGCCAGGCTTGTCCTTCTAAATTAATTCAACCCCAAAGAGGGCAGTGAATTATGGTTAAGATCAAGGAAACACCTAGCCTAGCCGTGCTGAACCCATATCAAACTGAGATAGGGTCTGGAGGCTGCCTTTCAAATCCATCTTCATTCAGTAGAAAAGCACTACAAACAATCAGCACAACAAACTGGATGATGGATAGGATGCACTTCACGGTAATTTGCCGCCATGTCTTAACACAATGCTTAATGCTTAGTGTAATGTAATGAATTGTGTCCAATGCTTCCTCTTACCGTCTGAGAGGGTGGTGACAGCCACTTCGTCCGATGTGACGCCGGGTCCGTACCGGTTGAGGGCCAGCACGTGTAGCGAGTACTCTGTAAACTTCTTCAGCCCTTCCATTCTGTAGCTCTGAGCGATCACGTCAATACTCTAAACAAGAGGATGAAAGAGCCGATATGAGCACAGAGGGAGCTAAACGAGAGGCCATTATCTGTTTTACAATTGGCCATCCATTGCCTAATCAAAATACACTTCAAGAGCTGTTCATTTCACCCAAGGCACAACTGAAGACATAGCAGGTGCAAGGCGGCAGGAAGTGACGCTTTTTTACTTTCTCGCTGACATTTTTTGTTCTTGAAAATATTTACAAAATCCGAAATGGAAGACAAATGAGGAATTACAGTCACAAATACTGAGTGGAATTGGCCATATCGCCAGAGCTTTTGGAAAAGATATGTGCTTACGAGTTATTCAGACATTCAGCAAAAGAAAGATTCACACTAGCTACCCCAGGACATTAACAAGGTTTCGGTAAAGAGCCTCAAAGGTTCAAGACATATTGAGCACAGTAATACCATTGCCTTGATACAAAAACATCACTTCCTCTCTTCCCAAATCCATGTTACCACTTAGTAATCACTAGAGTAAGTCGTAAAAAGAAATATACACGCTAAAAAGTCAAAAGCACTTCTGTCAGCCGTTTAGGTCAGAGGCCTTTGCTCAAAAGCGAGGGGTACCATATGTGTCAGCAGTAAAAAGGTTCTTTCAGGGCGCTTGCGTCTGAAGAAGCAGTGAGGTCTCGAAGCAAAAAAATAAAATGAAAATAATCACAGCTTGAAACTAAAGCAACTTTAAAGTCTGCCAGATTCAATTGCAGTAGTTTCTTTTACTTTTGGGAACACTAGCAGTGTTCTTTCTTTTATGATTTTTCCACTTCCAGTAAAAACCCACATCCAAGCAAAAATATTTTGTAATCCAGCTGTGAAATCAAAGCGCAAACTTTTCTTGTGTTTTACATCGATGCTCAGCAAGTTTTTTTGTTCCACCGGAAACTGTTGCTTTGACTGGACCATACATTTTTGGGTGTGTGGTCACTCTTGCTGGCTTCACAAGCACAAAATAAAGATATTCACGCCTTTGAAGTTTGTGAAAATCAGCAAAGAGCCTAGGAAAGTGTAGCACTTAAGTGTTTGGTATGTTGTTAGCACTTGTTATGTTATTAGGGGTGTTCAAAAGCGGTGATAAAAGGGAGATTGTAGCCCCAATTTAGCTAACAGCTAGAGTCGTATCTATGAACACAGCCAGATAAAATTACTCCATGACAGTTTTCCACTTTCCTCCTGCTGCATCGGTCGAGAAAAACACTGATGACTCCCTCACACTGAGCCCTCACTTTGTTCTGAATAACTGGAGGGTCTGTATTTTTTATCTTGTTATGCTTGAGGGGTGCTTATTTCAACCCCACACAAAAGAGAATACACAGACACATGGACTTTTATGGTCTGTATATTGCAGTAATGAAGAAAAAAATTGACATTGAAGAAATTGTGCTCTGAAAAGAGATGAGGCGGAGGGATGAATCAACATATGTACACAACATTCGGCATGGGTGGATGCACCTCTGAACAGAACATGATATCACCCAAAAATGCAGAGAGCTTTGCATTTGGTCTTGTCCACTTGTGTTCCTTTTTTCTATTTTTTCTTACATAAATACCCCCCTGACGTTTTGCCCAAACTCTGTCTGCTGTTTTTCGCCCCCACTGTTACACTCCAAGACAACACCATTGGAGATATCACAACAGGAATATCATCCAAAAGATTTCAAAGTTTCAGGTGTTTGTACCTGCTCCTTTCCAGAGGAGTTTTCTGTCCACAGCAGCCGGTAGCCCTGGATGGGCCCGTTGGTGTAGGCGGGGGGATCCCAGGTAGCCTCGATGGAGGTGGGGGAGGTCGCCTGAGCCTGGATGTTCTGCACAGGTCCAGGAACTTGCACTGTTCATCAGCAAGGAAGGGAGAGAGAGAGAGAGAGAGAGAGAGAGAGAGAGAGAGAGAGAGAGAGAGAGAGAGAGAGAAGACAGGCTTTGAAAATGTGACAAAGAACTGGGCAAACGCACACGCACACACACACCCACACCCACCCACACACACACACAAACACACACACAACTAAACTATGTACTTTGTGTTGAACCGTGTTATTATACACAAAGTACAGACGTGCTTCTCAGAGAGCTGTTGGGAGAGTTTAACATTAGCGGGGCTTACTCCCAATGGCGATTGATGATGGACTTTATGTGTGCTGTTTACTGCTTCCTCCACCACAGTCATTTTCTCTCTGCTGATTAATATCAGATACGAATCTGCTGCCAGGGCTGCTGACAGCTTTGGGCTGCACCCAGAGCAAAGTCATCTGAAAGGCCCCCCCATCCAATACATTGTAATACAATGTAATGAGGACCCAATTCCGGGCGCCCTTTCTCACTGACCCGTTTGCCCCCACTGTCAGCTTCCCTGCATGAAGTCGACTTACTTAGTGCTTCCCCCCCCTCCTGGCCCAGTGTCCTTCCTCCCCTCCCACTGATTGGCTTTCCCCCTCCTCTTCAGCGAGGGAGGTAAAAAGCACGCCCAATGGTAGCAGAGGTCAGAGACTGTTAAAATATAGCCGGCGGCCCCACATTAAGGGTCAGAGCTGCTAAAAACTCCCTAATGCTTCATAAGCACCGCTGAGGCCCGGCGCCACAATCCAATCTCTTATGGGGGTTGATGGGCGTCCCTCGGTCAGTGGCCACAAAAAAGATGATTAGGAGTGATTTAATCAGGTGGGGGTGCTTTAGCCTGCCCAAGTGGTACACACTGTTAAGAGACGGATGGACATGAGGGAATAGGAGGGGGGAAAGAGTTTTAAAAATAATTAAAGGAGATGAAAAGACATCTAATGTCTCTGAAAACTGTAATGGAGAGGAAGAGATGGAGCGAGAGGAATTGCTAAAGGGGAGAAATAAAACCGATGCAAAAGCCAAATAAAAAGGGGGGAGGAGGGGAGAGAGAAGAAGTCAGAGACCGAAGAGAGGACGACAAGACGAGATGACAACAGTAATAAAAGATTTATATGATGCGCGTCTCAAAGCTCCCCCTTGGCGGGAGGATGAGTACTCTTCCTCAACAGGAAGTGAAAGCGTCCCTGATCCCTCTCTTCCTCTAACGGACAGAGCTGTGTTTCTGGCCGCGTTAACAACAGTCTATGTTACATTCAACTGGCGACCCCAACCCTGGCCTTGGCAAACGAGAGCAGACATGACAAACTGATGATGGTCACAACAAAGTGCTGTCTTCATGCCCCTGTCAGAAGCAGCTCCGTCACCACGCCTCAATCACCAGAGTACTGTGGGTGCTGTGGATACAGCTCGTATTTAAATGCATTTTGTAAAATAAAACATATTGCGTTCCCAGAGTGACAAAAAGATGAACGGTCATGTTTTGGTGGTTTATATGCTGAGGTAAATCAAGCGTCATACACAAAAACATGAGTAACAGGCTACTGACTGAGTCATGTTTGTGTGGATGCAGGCAAGGCATTGTGAGTGCATCTCTTCGAATAGCCATCTGTTGTACAATACCTGTTGCAGACACTTACGTGCTGTACTATATGTTTATGTCAAGATGTTCATGTGCAGAATGAAATCGTACATTATAACAAAAAGGCATCTCAAGCAGTGCAGGAGGGAAATGGTATGGTAGAGCTCCATCATTTCACAAAAGGGTAGACTCTTGAAGGGCAAAGGCACAATCCATATTCTAAGAAAAAAATATAGTCATTCCTTTATGATATTTTTATGGCTGTTGGTGTCAAAGAGATGCATACGCACATAGCTTACCCTCTTATGGAAGCACTGCACATAATATTTACCTACATATAGCACAGTCTCTCTACCTTCCTTTTTCCTCTACACCATTGTTGATGAGCCGCTAAATGACATTGGCAGCACATACTTCAGAACACAAGGACAAACTAACGCTGCATCTCATTTTCTCTGCTACCTGCTTTTGCTTTCTTCTTCCACTATACTACTGTTGTAGAGCTGAGACACTAACAATGATAATTGGTAAGAGTGGACAGTCGTGGCCTATGAGATTTAGTCTTGGAATGAAAAGGCTGCTGGTTTGAATTCTGTGTCGAAAGGAATAATGTGGCCGTCTCCTTCACCTAAGTCCATGACAAAATTTCCCATGAGCAAGGGACCTAAGCCGACATCGCTCCTGTACATTCCGGTAAATTGCAGCAAGTTGCCGCTAATAAAAAGGTGTCATCTGTGTGTAATGTCATGTAGATTGAAACTTGCAATCCTGTTTGGTGGTGAAGCAGATAGCCTCACCATGACTCTACTCTTAATTGCTGATAACAGAGCTGAGCTACAGACTTCCAATTATAGCTGACATCCAGAATTAAAGTAACACTGCAGCTGAACTTACACTCCTGTTTGGTGGTGAGGCGTATGGCCTCTGAGCTCTCCCCAGGTCCCATCTCGTTGTAGGCC
>NC_085867.1:53451162-53463662 GCF_034702125.1 Engraulis encrasicolus
GTAATCCAGAGTAAAAAACTAAAAACCAAACCCCTAATCCAGTAGAGCTCGGCTAATCCACTGTCAACCACAGCAGCACAGCTGCACACATGCACAGCCCATGACAAGATAAGAGGGCTGGCCTAGTCTGCAGCATATAGCGGCTGGCCTGGGCAGTGTTGCCAGATTGGGCTGTTTCCCGCCCAATTGGGCTGCGGATGGCCGTGTGCAGGTAAAAATTTAGCAGAAAAACCTGCCCAATTGCTGCCATAGAAAGCAATAAAATTGGGCAGGATTTTGTGCTTCTAGGCGGGTTTTGAGCATGTTTTTGGTCCGGAAATCATCAGCCTCATCTGGCAACCCTGGGCCTGTGCCCCCAGAGTGACATTCATCTCAGCACTCAGGCTTCCCGGTGGTCACAATTTCACGGAAAAAAAACCCTTACGGAGGCTTGTGAAAGCTAGGCATGTAGGTGTATTAAAGCAAGAAACAGTGCCCGATGTTATAAAAAATAGACAAACTATTTGGACTATCTACTAGAGGATGTTAAAGACAAACTATTTGGACTATCTACTAGAGGATGTTAAATGGATATTGAAGTCATGAAGACATGAAGTCAGGAGTCATGTCTGAGATCTGTCAGTGGGCATTGTGGATGTATAAAGAACTACTGGGGGGCATTATACAGTATGCCAACTCGACTTAATGTCTACAGTAAGTAGGTAAATCTCTGATTTACTCACATTCACCATGACAGAAAATTTCCTTAAATGTAGGAAGTATAAATGTATATATGTATATATGTATAATGTATAGGCACTATGTCTCAGTGGGGAGCAGGGATATGGATGTGTACAGAAGCTCTGGAGGAATTGTCATCAGCCAGGCCAAATGTCCATAAGCAATTTTCAGACTAAATCCTGACACTTTCACCCTGACAGACCAACGTGTTGTGGTGTGAAGAGCTGTGAGTGCCACAACTATGCCGCCTCCATCAGCAAAGTGAGAAGCTCTTCATCTCACAAGATGACGTTCGCTGGATGAAGGCTTTGGACTGAGTGTGTCCAGTGTGTGTGTGTGTGTGTGAGTGGGTGTGCACGTGTGTGTGTACTCATGTTGCCTATGATGTTTTATGGAGAGGGCTCTTGTGTTTGATCCTCCTCATGAGTGGGAGGCCAAAGCGGCTCAAGGGAGAGAGAGAGAGAGAGAGAGAGAGAGAGAGAGAGAGAGAGAGAGAGAGAGAGAGAGAGAGAGAGAGAGAGAGAGAGAGAGAGAGAGAGAGAGCGAGCGCTAGTGTTGGGCACTGTAGATTGTGCTTTGCTGGTACTACGGAATAGGCCTCACGGCAGGCTTTCAAGTGGAGGGGTGTCAGAGTTGCAGAGTGGGCGCTAGACTCTGGAATAAGGAATCAGCTCAGTAGCTCAGGAGAAGTATGCTGTACAGATAGTGTAGTGGCTCTCATTTACATTCAGTAAATCTCTCTCTCTCTCTCTCTCTCTCTCTCTCTCTCTCTCTCTCTCTCTCTCTCTCTCTCTCTCTCTCTCTCTCTCTCGCTCGCACGCACGCACGCACGCACGCACGCACGCACGCACGCACACGCACGCACGGACACACACACACACACACACACACACACACACACACACACACACACACACACACACACACACACACACACACACGGAAAACTGGCCACACATGGGAGGATAGAAAATATGTGTACAAACAGTGCTAAAGTCAAAGGTATCGGCAGACACATGTCTAGTGCTTTACACAACTTGGCAAGTTTGAGCACCGCAGGCTCAGAGCCAAACTAGTCTTCTTTTCCGTCCTTCCTCTAAAATTCTCTTAGTGCAATCTCCATTTCCAAGAAGTCCTCCTGGTTCCATAAAATCCTTGTATGGTCTGAATGTGGGTTTTTTTCATGTGTTTCTTTTTATTTATCTGAAAAGCATCACCATTTCAAACCTCAGGTGAAGCCATACTGTTTTTCTCCCACAGACAAGATTTTAAAGCACACACGCATGGGTCGGTTTTGAGGACTATGTGTCATGATCAAGGTAATGTACTGTGCAGAAAAAATGGCTGAAAAAATTGTGCAGAATGAGGGGGAAAACAGGGAGGAAAATATTAGTAGAGTTTCGTTGCAAAAATGGCGTGAGTGCCATTTTTTTAACTTTTGCATTTTATTATTGGAAATGACAGTTCATACGTCTTATCATCTATGCGTGAATTCTTGCCATTCAAATATTTTGAGAACATAATTTTTTACTTTTTATATGTAGCAATGCAATGCCTAAAGCAAAAAGGTTCCCAAAATGTTCCAAAATGGATATATGTCATTTTGCAAAGGTGCTCTTTATTGTTGTAGTTTGTAAAGGGGGGCATCATTACACGGTTCTTGGTCTGGAACAGGAGTGAAAATAGAACTTAAGAGCTGGAAGGTGTTTTTTTAAAGCTTTAAGAAAGAAATAAAAATCTCTAATTCAAATGAGACTTGTAAAGGTCTGTGGTGGTTTTGCGTGCTCCATGTAGCTTAAGTACCTGGAAACACATTCCTCTGTCGCAGTTTAAGGCTCCATTACTCACAAATTACATCCAGTAAGTCGCTCTTGCTCTCCATGCCACACTCTATGGGCCCGTGAGCTGTGAGTAGTGCGTGTGTGCGTGTGTGTGTGTGTTTGTGTGTGTGTATGTGCGTGTGCGTGTGTGTATGTGCGTGTGCATGTGTGTGTGCGTATGCGTGTGTTTTGATGGTGCGATTACACCCCCTTTACTGTAAGCTCTGTTCTAGGCCTCTCAGTATATTTGTTTGAGAGTGGTCATGGTCTATTGTGGTACACAAATGCAAAGAATAGGTAGAAGTAGATAGGAAACAACACAAACACAAACACACAAACAAAATGAATCACAGAAGGTGAATGTCTACAAAATTGGACATCAAAAGACACACAAGCACGCGCACACACGGACGCACACGCGCACACACTTTTGTTAGTCTAGACGTCAATTGAAAAAAACAAAGAAACTTTATAGGCTGCCCCACCACATCTGGAACTCAGTAAAACCAAAAAAGAATAAAATAAAATCCTTCTTTCCTTTTTTGCCTTCCTTAATTCCAGCCCCTAACAACTGAAACCTCAACCACACATTCCACTTCGCGCTATGGCGTGAGTGTTGGCTCATTAGCAGCCACTAAGCCAGAATACAACCATGCATAATAAGGCCCCGTGGCTAATGGCTTCAACATGGGGCTAGCCAGCCTAGCCAGGCCGAGTCTACCATGCATTACAACACCTAGTAGATGCTTTTATGAAACCAACTTACAGTTGGTACTTAGGTGCATGGTATTGGTTACATTCCCTGGGGCGAAGTAGATGCCTTGCTCAAGGGTACATCAGTCATGGATGAGGCTACTGGACAGCACCCACCTTCTTCCTACTGGTAGGAGATTAGAACTTGTAACCTTCTGTCTGACTCCTAACCATTGAGCTGGCTACCCCGAGCATTGCAAAGGGTGAGGAGAACTGCCCCACCCAAGTGTTGAACCCAGGCCTCCGAGTTACCAAAGGGGTGCTCTGACGACAACTTTAACACTACAGAGGCAGACTTCAAAGCAGGTCAGTCTAAACACATTTAATTTGCATTATACTAGACACATTACACCCCATACATCTTTCTTAATGTTGTGTTATGATAAGGTTTTTGGATGAGCACTGCTTGGTTTATGCAGAAATCCCTTCAAGTCCGCTACACCCGTGACCAAAACAAGACCAAGACCAAATTATGTCCATACAGAGACAAGGCCAGGATCATGTAAAAGTGGTCTTTAAACCAGTTTTAAGGCCAAGTCTGGTCTTGAGTATTACAACACTACCAGGCGGAGGTCCAGAAGAATGTAAAGATGTGGCTGCAGCATTAGGGTTGGGTCGCTGAGTGCACTGGCCCAATGTCTGTCCAATCAGGTCACAGAGGTTCTGCTCCTGACCAGGCAAGGTCATTAGAGTTCTCCAGCCAAGGACCCACTTCCATCCATGCCCACTGACTCCAAATGAGCCCAAATGATGGCCCACAACAAACAATGACCACAGACACAAACTCCCTTTGCTTTCTCTACCCTCAGTTTCCCCTTGCTACCCTGTCGTTTCGCTTTCCTGTTTGTACATTGCCATTTTGTGCTCAATTTCAGGTCTAAATAAGAGATCAAGGGAATTTGTTTTTGTCAACATCGGCCGTTTTGTTTGCTGCCTAACAGATGGATGATGGGATGTGATGTACCCAGGGTCTTGCTGTGTGCCTCATTTGCAACAGCCAATCATCCACCCATGCTATCTTACGCAACAGATCAAAGAACAGGAGACCCGGGAAGCACAGAGGAGGATGGCTCTTATCTCGAGCAAGTTTGTTTTGTTTCTTTTTTTTAAAAAAAAAAAACAGATACGTAGAGCAAGGAAATAATAGAAGCAACAAAGATAGAGCAAGGAAATAATAAGCTACAAATAGCCACACAGTAGTACTCAGCTACCTAGTTGGCCTTATTCATTCAGCTCTCTGGGTTTTTTTTATAGACAAGAGCTACAGAAAAGAACAAGTTTGTTTTATAAAACAAAAGATGGAGCAAGGAAACTAAGAAGCTGTGAATAAAGTCACAATATTACAAACGCCTTCTAGTTGGCCTGGTTCATCAAGTTCAGTAGTTTTTCTAACACTAAAAAGGGCTACCCTAACAGGTAAGCGGAGGCTTCAAAAGCCACCTCACGCCCACACCCCTGCACACGCCTCACCACATCCAAAAGGGAGCCAGGCCCATGCGGTTTTGATCTACTGCGACGAAAAGAAAAGTTACCCAGATTACAGACCACCTGCTGCTTCTATGGCTTAAGAGACACTGAACCAAACTCTTTCAACTCGCCAGAAAAAAGTTGTCACTCAGAGGTAAGGTTTTCAGACTTAGTTCAGGTTTTTTAAAGTTTCTTGTTCAGAAGATGTGGTAGATTGC
Organism: Engraulis encrasicolus; assembly: GCF_034702125.1. Lineage (NCBI taxonomy): Eukaryota > Metazoa > Chordata > Actinopteri > Clupeiformes > Engraulidae > Engraulis > Engraulis encrasicolus. The sequence continues at coordinate 53,456,141 of NC_085867.1, forward strand.
TTTCTGCTCGGCACCACATGGTAATATCCTGGATGAAAGACAGGAACATTTCAGAAAACCATGCTCCTAACCTGCTCATAACCCCTATTCAAGATTGGTTGTATAACCTGTCTTCCATGTACATGAACATAGGCTACCTATTAAAGGTCTTTATTTTCAGTGTTTGCACTAAGGATGGTCCAACTGTGGCCAAAAAGTTTGCACAATTCACTTGGGTAGTTTTCTTTTCTTTTCTTTTTTTGCATATTGGCATGAAGGTGTGTGAGTGCCCCTTTCTTGCTCCTCCCATCTCCAGTCTTCACACCCTACAAGACGGAACCTGAGCCAGCCAGCCAGTGACTGAGCACAAAAGGATGCAATGACAGTGGGTTACCCTGGTGACAATGAATAGGTGGTGGCTACTGTCACCACACAGGTAGTGCTACAATGTATTTCCCAGGAGACTGCTCTCTCCCAGCTGACAGTCAGAACCAATCTTCAGAAACAGATACCATACAAAGAGGTGGCTGGTGTTATTGAGCTCAGACTTGGTGTAGGTGTAGATTTTTATTATATTCTTTCCTCAACTAGGCTAAGCAGTTGTCTCAAAACAGCGAGAAGCAAGGCTAACAAAAAACTCACTTCATTTTAAGCCGTTAGTCACAGGGAGAATTCCTGCACAATAATGCACTACATTATATTCTTCTCAAACCACCTCATGAGCAAGATCCTGCTCCAAGATTGAGTATGACATGCAGGAGCAAAAGGGTGAGGAGGTTTTTTTCAATGCCGTGAAACACAACTAAGCCCGCCCTCCTGTGACCGTTTGGCTACGCACACTAAAAAACAATCCCCCCTGAACACGTGTCTTGTAAATGATTGTCGTATTTTTCCAGTTAAATGGAATTTCTTGCTGTCACACGCCCACACCCTGAAAGCCCCGGTGAACAGGATGATGGATGCCACTGCGGTTTTGAATTATTTTTTTGCGTCCCTCCCTCCCAACAACTCTCCACCTCCCCATTTTGGCGGCCTTTAATGCTCTGGCATCTTGCCACCCTGCTCCCTGCGCCGAAAAAGGAGAAAACAAAATAGTTTTTTTTTTCTTCATGGCGTTTCTATTTTCTCTCCAATTTTCAGCTTCTCCACGTCTTCCATTTTTCTCCGGCATGGCACACGGAGGCTGGGGGATGACAAACGGTGGTTACGTGTAGGCATTCTATCATGGAAGGGATCAATTTTTGAAGCGGTGCTACCACGGTATGTCAGGTTTATGAAATGGCCCCTCCACCTCGCCTAATCAATACTGGAGGACATCACAGGAACATTAGACTGAAATGGAAGCTTCTGGAAAAATATTTTTGCTCTCGTTTTTTTTTTTTGGCCACGGGGCATACCCTTGCCCTTTCCACTTTCATGCTCGCTCATACTGTACTCTGAGACAAATGCACACCTTTGCCAATGTGTGCATCCACCCACCCACTCAACCACACACAGACACACAGACACACACACACACACACACACACACAAACACACACACACACACACACACACACAACCACACACACACACACACACACACAACCACACACACACACACACACACACACACACACACACACACACACACACACACACACACACACACACACAAACATAATAGTACCCGGCCCTGTGAAGTTTGTCATGGTCTATTATCGAGCCGGGGAAGAATATATTTTTAATGGAACGAGAGGGGGGTGGGAAAGGTCATTAAGTCGGTGGTAAATCAATCCCAGTAGACAACCGCTGGAATGGGCCAGCACCCGCCTGATGACGTCCACATCCATTCCCTTCTATCCACATGGGGACGGGGGGCGACGGGGCCTGGCCGGTGCCCTCCTCAACACAGACCCCCATAAAGAAGACGGATACGCCCGTTTGTGGCGACGTGCTCCGGCGACACTGCACTCCATCACATTTGCCAATTCAGGGGGAGTGACAGAGCATAAGTGAGACCCACGCTGCCCACTGAAGCTCGGCAGTTGTGTCTTGTCTTTTCATTGTGAAAAATTCAACTCCCCCACACACACGTTTCACCATTTTGCCATTTTCTTGCTGCCCACTACTCGCCTTCATCTGCCATCCCTTCAGCAGACCATACAATTCAATACTCCAGGAAAGGAGAAAAACGGTAGAAAAATGCATTTCCATTTCCCTCAACTGGGGAAATGATGAGACATTTTCACGGCATTAGGGTTTACGTCTGGCCCCTGTCGTCTGGCATGTCGTTTTCCCAGACGGTCGGGTCAATCCCTGGGATTGGCCGTAGTCCACCCGTGTCTGTGACCAATCGACCTCCCAAGTCGACCAGACTGATGGACGAGCCAGAGCGTCCCTCCAGACAGCGATCCTGGAGGCTTCCCACCACCACATTCAGCATCCAGCAAGCAGCAAGTTTAGAGTGTCACACAGTGGGCCACGCTGCCAAAACGTCCATAGCGCAATAACATCAGAGTCAATAATGAGAATCATTCAGTGGCCCCTTCAGGGGGTTGTGTACGTTCACACAACTCCCAGACAGTCGGATAAAGACCTTCGGGCAGAACATAAATTGGAAGTGTAATAATACAACACACCATCCTGCGTTCATTATGCTGAGTGCATCTAAAAAAGACACCGCTTTTAAAGGTGTACAGAGATGGTTGTGAAGGCCAGAAGAAAGCAAAATAGGGACTTCTTCCATTGCAGAGATAAGAGCAATGCAGTGCATTCTATTCAGAGAATACCTGGGTGGTAATCTTGCCATCAGTATTCATCGTCTCCATTTCGCTCGGTCTCTTGTCATGCCTCCTCATTTTCATCCATCTCATCCAGACAAGGAGAAAAGAGAAGAGGAAAGTAAAGAAGAGCAGGAGGAGGAGGAGGAGGAGGAAGAGGAGAGAGGGAGGGTGGCTGAGATGGAGGAGGGGGCTTTGCTCGTCTAATTTACACAATAACAATAATTTGTCCACCGAAGCGTGAATCTAATCCAATGGAGAGATGGTGGCAGGGATAGCCGGCTAATGCGATGGCGGTGACGGTGGCGAAGACGAAGACAGCGTTGGCGGAGGGAGGGGGGTGATTGAAAGCTTTAGCTGACCGTGCCCTGACTGAATGTCGTCCGTGGCTAATATCTTGTGACAAAAGGCACTATTCTGAGGGCACATATTCTTCTCCCTCTGCTTCTCTCTCTCTCTCTCTCTCTCTCTCTCTCTCTCTCTCTCTCTACCATATTCTCTATCATTTCACTCTTTATTATTTCTCATGCATACTCTCTCTCTCTCTCTCTCTCTCTCTCTCTCTCTCTCTCTCCCTCTCTCTCTCTCTCTCTCTCTCTCTCTCTCTCTCTCTCTCTCTCTCTCTCTCTCTCTCTCTCTCTCTCTCTGTGCTTTACCTCAGTGCCATTGTTATAGCTTGGCAGAGGGACTCGGGAGAGAGACTAAGCTCCATTTTTACCTAATGCTCATAGGATGCCCAGCTATTGCAGCCATACTCCAACACATTACCACACCATCATTTACTTTAAACTGCCATTAGGGTTGCTGAATTGATAGCAGGCAGAATGTGCTCGGCATAACATGTCAGATTGCCTTTTTGTCATCGGTCTTATCTTGAGCGAAAGAGTGAGCCAAGGTTCGATTGACAGAAAAAAACACATTACAGCAAGATGAATGCGGTGTGGTATTGTGAACAACTGTGTTAGATGTGTCAAAAAATGAACGAAAAAAGAATTATGTGCAACACAATTGCACAGTTAGTACTGTACAACATTTGCAGACTGCCAGTAAAATCCAACAGCTACTTTGGAATACCTTTGAATTTTGACATTTTGCTTTCCATTAAAAGTAAGTGGGTGCAAACAGACAGGCACACAGTCACACAGACAGTTAGAAAGACAGGCAAACACACACAGACATATAGACAGACAGGCACACACAGAGAGACAGATAGACAGTCTCTCTCTCTCTCTCTCTCTCTCTCTCTCTCTCTCGCACGCACGCACGCACGCACGCACGCACGCACGCACGCACGCACGCACGCACGCACGCACACGCACACACACACACACACACACACACACACACACACACACACACACACACACACACACACACACAGAATTTATACTCTGAATAAAATCACTTGCTGCTGTTTGATTTTTTTCCAGTGCCGCACCTGCAGCTACAGCTATAAGGAGGAGTGAAGGCTGGGACATTGATAACGATATCATGCATTCATCTCCAGGGAGCAGCGATTGCGAGACGCTCATCCAGGGGGTGGCCAGACACCCCCAGAGCTGTCAGCTCCAATCTGGGCCCCAGTAGCCCCCATAGGGCTGGCTGCTGGCAGGCTGCCGCCGCTGGAATCTCAGTAGGACTCGAAGCCGTGAGGCACCGCGGGGAAAGAAAATAGGGTAACACTTTACTTAGAGCCCATATCTATAGCGCATTATGAGTGCATTTATAACAAATAATAATGCACATTATAATTACTTACAAAGTATCATGACTACACCCATGAAGTTTCATGATGCTTTATATTAACAGTTAGGAATAACCATGAATCTAGCCTATAATGCTTTATAAATCCAAGGGTGTTATGAGTGCTCATGACTAGATATAAACTACTGGCTGCCTGATGGGGCTTATAGTACATTATGAGTACCTATACCCCTCTATGCACAGACCTGGATGATTAACTGGTATAAGGGCTCATGAGATGCCATAATGTTCCATGTGAGATCATAAGTCGTCATTGTGTGCTCTAAGTAAAGTGAAGTTCATATGGATGCATCTATAATGCACTGTGTAATGCATATCTATAATGCATCATAATGTACTGTAAGCCCCATCAGGAAGCCAGTAGTTTATATCCAGTCATGAGCATTCATAACACACTTGGATTTATAAGGCATTATAAGCTAGATTCATGGTTATTCATTACTGTTAACATAAAGCATCATGAAACATCCTATGTGGAGTCGTAATGCATTGTAAGTAATTATAATGCGCATTATAATTTGATATACATGCACTCATAATGCGCTATGATATGGGCTTCATAGAAAGTGTTACAGAAAATAACCATTTCCCATTCATCTCTATGGGAGACTTGAAACAATGCCATTCTTGCCAAGACTACTCTATTTTGTGCAAACTGTAGTTTCCTGTCCGAATCAAACAATCCATTTTTTCACAGGCTGACCCTTTATTTCACCGAGCTATTAAAATTGTTTAAATGATCACTGAGCATTGTCAGCGCTTCTTCTCAAAGTTGCTAAGGTATGGATCCAGAAATTTAGGGCGGAAGAATCCTCGCAGACCAATTGTGGATGCTTCAGAACCGTTGAATGGAGTACATACAGTATACAGTCAGTATATACAATATAAGTCATAGATACACACCACCACAACACACTGTACATGCTCTCTACCCTACCCTCTTTCCACAATGCAAAAGCATTTCTATCTGCAACCTGTGAAGCCTCTCATACCCTCTAGGAGAATGTGCACAGACTCCCATGGGATGCCGGCAGCAGCAGCAGCAGCAGCTAGAGGCCCGGTTGATGCTGGAGCCGATGGAGGCAGTGGAGCTGTGGATGGAGGCTACATGTAGTGGCTGTTCAGGAGAGGTCGGCTAGTGCTTTTCAGGAGGTGCAACGCCAAAGCTTGTTACAGCTTGTTAAGCTTGCTACAGCATGCATATGCGTAAGCCACAATATTAGAGAGTGAGTTCAATCACTGGTGAGGCCATATAGTGGATGTGTACGGGGTTTATCCATAATGGCACATATAACAAGTTTACTACCACATTAGTTTACTCCCCCCCCCATGTGTACCCTCAAATGCACGCTGAATGCACAACCATCCAAGCAAGTACACACACACACACACACACACTCACACACACTCACACACACACACACACACACACACACACACACACACACACACACACACACACACACACACACACACACACACACACACACACACACCACACACACACACACACACACACACACACACACACACACACACACACACACACACACACATAATGTACACATACTGTACATGTCCATATACACCGTTTCATCCGTACCACCCTTCAGGATGAATGAACAGCTCTACTACTCTACATAGACATAAACCACAACAGTATACCCCCCCATCCTCCATCCTCCAGTACACACCAACCATTTCCATCTGCAACCTGTGCAGCCCCTCATCTCATCACCTGTAGAAGAGGGAAATGTGTGAGGACTCCCATATTAGGGAGAGCCAGGTGGTTTCACACCCCCGTTGCCGGGGAAACAGATGGAGAGCATGCCACCGCTTGCCCCTGTTGAGCAGCAGAGCCCGACACAGCAGGGGGGGTGAGGGTGGGGGGGGTGGGGGGGGGATTGGGTGGTGGTGGTGTGGTGGTGGCTATGGAGGGGGGGGTAGGATGAGGCTTACTGGTGGGGTGGATGATGGGGGTGGGGGGTGGGGGTTCTGTGGCAGGGTGAGGTGGTTGTGTGGGTTGGAGTGGGGTGGGAGGCCTGCTAAGGTTGGACTGGAGGGCAAGCCGTGCGTGAGCTGAAGGGCCCGCCGGGGTCAACCACCTGGCACAGAATACAAATGGAGAATGGAGTGATTCGCTCTCTCTCTCTACCTCTCTCTCCCCCTCTCTCTATACCTCTCTCTCTATCTCTCTGTCTCTCTCTCTCTCTCTTTTTCGTTGCCATATTCTCTACCGTTTTCTCCCTCATGCATTCTCTCCATCTCTCCATCTCTCTTTCTCTCTCTTTCTCCCATCCCTCTGTCTTTTTTGTTGCTCACCAGGGTCTTGGCAGCCAAGGGGAAAATAGGCAGACCCTCATGCTTGAATGCCAACCACATCTACCGCTCACCAGACCTCCCCAGACACAGTGGGGGGTGTTTACAAGTGCCACACATGATTTGGCAGTATATGTGAGTGTGTGTGTGTGTGTGTGTGTGTGTGTGTGTGTGTGTGTGTGTGTGTGTGTGTGTGTGTGTGTGTGTGTGTGTGTGTGTGTGTGTGTGTGTGTGTGTGTGTGTGTGTGTGTGTGTGTGTGTGTGTGGCTGTCTGTTCTGGACATGTTTGCGTGTGCTGTAAGCGAGCGTGCGTAAGTGTGTGTCTCTAAATTTGTGTTTGCCTGTGCATGCATGTGTGTGTCTAGAGATACTGTGCGTGTGTGTGTGTGTGTGTGTGTGTGTACAGTATGTGTGTGTGCGTGTGCGTGTGCGTGTGCGTGTGCGTGTGCGTGCATGTGTGCATGTGTGTGCATGTTTGTGTGTGTTCATGTTTGTGTGTGTTCGTGTGCATGTGTGCATATGTGCGCGTGTGCATGTTTGTGTGCATGTTTGTGTGTGTGTGTGTGTGTGCATGTGTGTGTGTGTGTTCGTGTGTGTGCCTGTGTGTGTGCACGCATGTTTGTGTGTGTGTGCATGTTACTGTGAGTGTGTGTGTGTGTGTGTGTGTGTGTGTGTGTGTGTGTGTGTGTGTGTGTGTG
>NC_085867.1:53468662-53473662 GCF_034702125.1 Engraulis encrasicolus
GGCATTTCAGCATCTTTATTGACCCTCCAACACCCAAGTGATGTACTGTACTGTGGACCAGGGGACCACTTTAGAAAAAAAGACGTCCATTCTTTTGTGTGTGTGTGTGTGTGTGTGTGTGTGTGTGTGTGTGTGTGTGTGTGTGTGTGTGTGTGTGTGTGTGTGTGTGTGTGTGTGTGTGTGTGTGTGTGTGTGTGTATGTGTGTGTGTGTGTGTGTGTGTGTGTGTGTGTGTGTGTGTATGTGTGTGTGTATGTATGTGTGTGTACAGTCTTTGTAGCGGCGTGTTTAGTCTTTTGTTACTGACTTTCACTGTGTTTTATACTCCGTTCCCCCGGGTACCTCCTCCAAAAATCCGTCTCTGTCTCGAACCAACCGTTCTGATGCAAGTTACTTATTGTCCACATCTCTTGTTTTGTTTTGGAAGATATATTGATGTGAGGATTTTTCTTTTGACAAACTGGGTCTCTCTGGATCCCTCAAGGCCTTTACTACCCTCTCTGGAGTCTTACGATATACACAGCCCGCCTCATCATTTAATCCACTTCCTCCCGAACTTTAGAGCAGGCCTCCAGCTGACTTCACAGGAAGTATCTCCGTCATTTTGTCTTTCATCACCCCCTTCTTTTCTTTGCTTCCACTCTTTTTTCCCTCTGTCTGACTGTCTGCTGTCTATGTTTCGTCTTTGCCATTCCGGCCGAGACGCAACCTTTTATGCAGACTGTCTCGTCTCGTGCCCGTGTCTGTGTCTGCACCCATCAACCCACCCACCCAACCCCCCGCCCCCTTATCACCTTGGTAGGGGGAGGCTTGACCCAGATAGAGTCATCCCTTCAGATGTGCTGCCGCTCTCAAATGTCAACAGTCGTGGGCAAGGAGGGCCGCGACAAAAGGGGGGCGAGCGCGGGACGCTTTCATCTGATCTTCACCAAATCGTCCGGCTATCCGTATAAAAAAAGGCGTACATCGTCCTTCAGAAAGCTATCTGAGGAGAAATGTCAGGACGCGTTGAGCTGGCCTGCATAAAAGATAAGGCCAAGAAGACAAAGACAACTTAACTCGGGACACTCCCTCTACCCTTTATCCCCCCCCCCCTCTCCAAGAGATTCTCTGTTCAGTATTGCACCGTGATACATATGTTGCAGTCAGAGAAGAGCACTTAACAGTGTATGTTTTTTTAAAGCTCACTCTATGGAAAGCCAAATATTGATTTCGTGATCTCCCAGAGGTAAATAAAACTCTCACGCCATATCAAGAAAGCAAGGGGTTTCTTTTTGGCAGCAAAATTTCAACAGACCACCACTGGAGCAAAAATGACTTCCATTCATGCGAAGAATAACGAGCAGCGGGACCTAGTACCTATTTGGAGTTGTTTATTCGCATATCTGAGGCATGATGACGACATCGAACTACATCTCCATGAGTGTTGCTAAGCTACAGCTCATTACAAACAAGGATTTGCAACGGCGGTGGATAGACCAAGGGTGGTCGAGGGAGGATCAGGGGTGGCGGGTGGTGGGGGATTCTTAAGGACCTTTTCACTCAACAATGCACTTGCAAATAAGACCTTTTCCAGACAAAAGAGCCACATACATGACACCACAACACACTCTGGCCATGTTATCTCTACTCTTGCCCCACTCTCCTCCAGGAGTACAAGGGTTGACCGTCGCATGAGAGCATAGCATGAGCAGAGAGCTGTTGAAGACCAGAGTCATCATCATCATCACCACTATGCCACTCTAGACGCTCTCCCGGCTGGCACACAAACACCCTTCTCAGGAGTCGCCAGACGTGACAACTGTCAAAGTGCCACGCAAATCAATAATTCATATTTAATTACAGGGTAGATGCCTCCGATATGGACGGGGAGAATGGGATGAAGAGCGTGTTAGGCGGAGGAAACGCTGAGAGAGAGAGACAGAGAATGAGAGTGAGAGATAGGATGCGAGAAACATGGGGGAGAAATCAGAGGAAAGAGAGGAGAAGGAGATAGAGAGAGACGTAGGAGGATAGGTGGATGGGGAGGTGGAGGGGGAGGGAGAGAAAGAGAGATAGGGGCATGTCAGCGGAGGTGATAGACGTATTTCTGCTGCTATAAGCTATTTGCATTCCTAAAGAAATTCCATCAATTTCCCCCAGGAGACAGCCTGGCCTGGTCTTATCCTATCAGATCTGACAGTTTGGGAAATACAAAGAGAGAGAGAGAGAGAGAGAGAGAGAGAGAGAGAGAGAGAGAGAGAGAGAGAGAGAGAGAGAGAGAGAGAGAGAGAGAGAGAGAGAGAGAGAGAGAGAGAGAGAGAGAGAGAGAGAGAGAGACTGAAAAGGGAGGTGGAGGAGGTATAGATTTGGGAACTTGGCTTTTGTTCAAGCAAAAAAGGATAAGTTGCTTTAATACCAGACAAAAATACCAGTCAGATAGGCACATTCATTAACTGGGTGAGGCAGAGAGAGAGAGAGAGAGAGAGAGAGAGAGAGAGAGAGAGAGAGAGAGAGAGAGAGAGAGAGAGAGAGAGAGAGAGAGAAAGATAGAGAAAGAGACAGACGGAGAGAGAGAGAGAAAGAGACAGACAGAGAGAGAGCAAGGAAGAAAGAGACAGAGATAGAGAAGGGTGGAGCTAGAGAGTGTGACTGAGAGAAAAAGAAGAAGAAAAGAATAAGAAGAGGAGAAAAGAAAGGGAAAAAAACGAGCAAGCACACACCGCTAATCTAATTAAAGGAGACTTGAAAGGAGCTCAGGATATGAAAGCAGGCAGCAGGTTGGTTGGGCAAGGTCTCCGGGAGAGAAGAGGGAGAGAAGCTGTCGCTAAGCCAGGCTCAGCTGGGGTGGGCTGGCAGAGGTGGGAGTGGAGGAGGGATGGAGGGATGGAGGGAGGGGGGATGGAAAAAAGAGAGACATAGAGAGGGAGGATGAAGGAGGAGGAGAAGGAGAAAGATAAGAACATGGGGGGAGAAGGAGAACAGTGATGTAGGAGAGTTGGGAGAAAAGCATGAGGCGGAAGCAGTGGCGGTCCTACAATGAGTTGCGATTCAGGCGACGCCCCCCTCTGACACCTCGGCCCTTTCGTGGTCGCAATTTTTAACAATTTTTAATATGCTTATTAACGTTAATAAACAATCAATGTTTATAGCGATTTTTTGCAATGTTGTTTTGGGGGTGGGGTTACACGATGTGGGTGGGGATTCATGTTGGTGCTGCCCCCTCTGGGATTGCACCCCGGGCAACTGCCCGGTCAGCCCACCCCTAGGACCAAAGAGGAGGAGGAGGAGGAGGATCAAGAGAAAAAGAGGACATGGAGAAAGGAGAGGAACGAGAGGTGGTAGGGAGAGGAGGAAGAAATGGAAGGGGAGGAGGAAAAGGATGGGTGGATGAAGAGGAGGAACAGGAGAAAGAAGAGGATATGGAGAGAGTAAGGAGGATGAAAGAGAGGGAGGAAGGAAGAGGTGAGGGGTAGGTTGGGAGAAGAGGGGGAGGATAATGATTATGATAAACGAGGATAGAGGATACAGGGGAGAGGAGGAAGAAAAACAAGGAAGACAGAGAGATCAGGAGGAGGAATATGAGGGGGAGAAATATAGGAGAAGAGGTAGAGGAGGAGGAGAAAAGTAACAAGATAATGTTGAGAAATGGGGAGCTGCAACATAGATGAGAGACAGAGGGGTGATAGGGAGACTGCAAGGGGACTGCAATCTAGAAGAGGTGGAGGCAGGACGAGAGGTGAAGGGGGCGGGAGAGGTAGGGGAATTGTAGTCTGAAGAAGGTAGAGGAGGAGAGGAGAGGTGGAAGAGAGGAGGACAGGAAGAGAGGAGAAACGAGGAATGTGATGTGTATAGAGGAGAGAAGGGGAGGAAGAGAGGAGAACGTGGCCCGGGGGAAGAGGTGATTTGGGCAGAGCTCAAGGTATGTAATGCGGAGAGGGAGGGAGGAGTGGAGAAGGAGAAGGAGAAGAAGGAGGGAGAAGAGGAGGAGGAGAACGGAGAGGGGAGAGGTGATAGGCAGAGCGGAGAAGGGGACTGTAATGTGAAGGCGGCCCAGCTGATTGCCTCCATGGGTGAGGTGACTGCTGATTTCCCTTCCTCTCGCTTCCTTCCCTTCTATTTCTTTTTGCTTCTATTTTTTATGAGGACCGCAGCCGGCTCGACCAGCCTAGCAGGACCAGAGCTGATAAGGGGCCTATGAGGAGGAGCTTCAATGAATACAAGTAGAGGAGAGAGATGGAGAGAGAGAGAGAGAGGAGAGAGAGAGAGAGAGAGAGAGAGAGAGAGGAGAAGGAGAAGCGATGGAAAGAGGGGAGAGGGAGTAGGGGAGAAAGGGAGAGAGGAGGATGGAGGAGTGGGAGAGACGGAGGGAGAAAGAGAAATAGAAATAGAGAAAGAAAGATGATGTTGCCTGTGTGTAGTGCCCACTCCATCTCCGGTGGGAACGTCTCCTGAGGGGCCTCTAGCATCTCGCTCTCTATCAGAGAACATTATGGACAGACAGAAAAAAAGAAAGGAGAGAAGAATAGAGTAGTGGATGGTGGAGAGGAGAGTGGAGAGTCTGCAGCCCACCTGGCTATCTCCTCCACAGATGGACCACAGAGGAAACAGAGGCTCTATTTTGCTCAAGCATCTCCTCAACCAGACCATGGAGAGGCGCTTCACACACACATACTGCACACACACGCACGCACGCACGCACACACACACACACACACACACACACACACACAGACTCAGCACCATGGACAGAGGATTCACACACGCACGCGCACACACACACACATACACACACACGTCAAAAGACAAATAAATACACAGATTCAGCACCATGGAGAGAGGCAACCCGCTCGCACACACGCACACAAACACGCACGCACGCAAGCACGCACGCACGCACCCACGCACCCACGCACCCACTCACGCACGCACACACTCACACACACACACACACACCCACCAATAAGTATTGAGTGTGGTAACATAGGATGAGAACGAGACCAGCCCTTTTTCTTCCTCCAC
>NC_085867.1:53478662-53481162 GCF_034702125.1 Engraulis encrasicolus
TGCGTGCGTGTATGTGTATGTGTATGTGTATGTGTATGTGTATGTGTATGTGTATGTGTATGTGTGTGCGTCGGTGCGCGCGCGCGCGTGTGTGTGTGTGTGTGTGTGCGTGCGTGTGTGTTTGTGAGTGTGTTAATGTTTGTGTGTGTGTGTGTGTGTGAGGAGTGTGGGGGTGGAAGACCAGAGAAAAGGGGTGAGCCGGTCTAAGCTAAATGCATTGTGCATTTCAAACTGCATCATCCCTTTATCCTTTTAATGATAGCCAAGGCTGCATAAGCACTTTTCCAGATTAGGGTATAAATGCCTTGTGCTTTGCACACAAACACAGCACCACCAACAACACCACCACCAACACCACCACCACCAACAACACCACCACCAACACCACCAGCAATTACCCCCCCCCCCTCACTCTCACTCTTATCAAGCAATTGCCATCCTCACTTTTAAAGAAGCACCAAGCCTGTCAACCTTGACGTTTACCACAACACTACACTAAATGGGAATCAGCACAGCCTATTCCAGTCTCTAGCCTTCCTTGTTTGTTTTTTTTCTTTTTGTGTGTGTCTCTTTTCTCTTCTCGATCAGTCGCCGTGGTGATATTGTATCGTCTCTGTCAACATTAATAACCGTGGCAACAGATGCGGAGGGACGACAATCACGCAGCGCGCCGATGGCAACGCCTGGCTGGCTGGCTTGCTTGGCGCGATCTTATTTACGCCGGGACCGATAAGAGTGGCAGCTAAGCAATAACGTCCCGTCCTTCGGAGAGTAGCCTAGCCGCCTTCCGCGCTTCTTTTGTTTTCCTCTTTTTCCCGGAACCCGCTGCCAAGCAGTATAGCCGCCGCTGCTGGGTTCATCTCCTGGTTATGTCGTCTGGGAGCTTTTTTTCACACCCGCCGCGTACATATATGTAGTAAGTACGCAGGTATTGTTGCTCTTTGGGGAGAAAGAGAGAAAGAGAGAGAGAGAGAGAGAAAGACAGAGAGAGAGAGAGAGAGAGAGAGAGAGAGAGAGAGAGAGAGAGAGAGAGAGAGAGAGAGAGAAAGAGAAAGAGAGATGGGGGGCTATACTGGTGTAGCGACGAACTGTTTTTAATTTACGATACAGTGGGTAGAATAAAGCAATATATATACGAGATGGTAATCAACACATGCCTCTAAGTCTCCTGACGCGCGTGTGATACAGTAGCCTATATTGTATGGGGGCTGGGGGGCTGGTGCTGGATGGTTATGAACTGAAGGGGGGGGGCAGCATATGTAGAGCACAGAGCAGCATGTCTAACGGGGGTGTGTGGGTGGAAGATGGTGGGGGTGGCTGGAAGGACAGATTGCCAGGCCAGCCCGAGAGAGCAGACCTTCATATCGACATGAAATCCATTCTGTTGGGGTCGGGGGGCAAAGAGAGAGAGGGAGTGAGGGCGCTCAGTGCAGGGCACAGATGTGAGTTATTGACGAGATGGCCCCATTGATCCCAAAGAGCGATGACTCCAACTGAGTGGCAGGTTCGAAAAAATAGAGAAAAAAACAATAATAACAGTAATAACTATTCATTCAGATTCACACTCATACACACAGCGCCCCCGCATACACTATATTTATATACAGTGGCAAGAAAAACTATGTGGACCTTATGGAATAGCATTTCAAAGCCTTGGTCAATAGTCTATTATGCAGTATACGCTGTATACCACTGTGCTCATCTTCACGAGTGATCTAAATTTATTACACCTTACAAAAACTATGATATTCCATAAAACATATTGCCATATTCGCTTTCTCCACTTGTATATGTATACATACAGACAAATCACGCGCACACGTGTTTACCTGTTTGTTTCTGTGGCATAGGCGCCGACTTCGGGGGTGCTCCGGGGCCCGGGCACCCACGAGAATCTGTGGGCACCCACGGAAAATATGGGCACCCCATGCGCACCCATGGCCAACTTCGTGCGCTACAGTAATACGATCAGCGAGAGAAGTTCTAAATCATATACGCTTAGCTATTGAGCGTGTCTCATATGAAGGTGGAAGATTGTCAGAGTTATATACCCATCCTGTTTGAAATACATCACGGTGGGCAGTGAAGTCTAATCCTTTCCATAATACAGGGGCAGCAGAATCTCTACAAGCAAACATTATAATTATAGTATTGTGTTTTAAGTGAAATCCTGACGTTCATTTTAGGCATATTTAGTTAATGTCTGTCAGAGAATGTTTCAAATAGATTGATTTGTGAAGATGCTAAACTGTGTAAAGCATGATGGGTAGACGGGTCGAGAGAATTCGAGACCTCTTCCGGCTGCCTGGGTTGGTTCCAGAACAATGATCCATCCATTCTGGCAGATTAAACATATTGCTTTATTTTCTGTTGCTTTTAATTGTTTGTCGATATAAAAATGTTAACAGTCAGGGGATAAACATGTCATCTTGTATGCCTAATGTAAGCTATTTCACGCCGATCGTTTTTTGTCCTCTGCGGTTGCTCTTTTACACAATCA
>NC_085867.1:53488662-53491162 GCF_034702125.1 Engraulis encrasicolus
TGGTGTTGTGTGGTGGGAGAGGGAGAGGGACGGTGTGGCGCTCGCCATGCTGCAGTGACATTTACACATGTCAGGGCTCATGTCAGGGGTGTACTGTAGTTTTAGTGTCGTGATACAGGACAGAGATGGAGCGCTGGCTGCCCAGCGCTGACAGTGATGGATATCAGGGATGTTAGCAGCAAGATGATGATGAGGATGAAGTCAAAAGCTGGCACAGTTGGCAGAGAGGACAGGAGGCCAATGATGGAAGAGAGAGCAAGGGGTGATGATGATGTCAGAGGGCTCGTGCAGTGGCACAGCTGGCACGGCACGGTGGGGTTCGGCGGTGGGCGCGGTGCGGCCATGCCAACGGGGGCTTGGCCAGCCGCGACTTACCGGGCTCCTGCAGTATCAGCTGGGCAGTGGCCTGGGCATTGCCAGCGTCATTCTCGGCCACACACTGGTAGTAGCCTTCGTCCGAGCGCACCAGACCAAGGATCTGAAGATTACTTCCCTCCTAGAGTGGGAGAATATGGATATTAGTGCCCCAAGGTTAAAGATTACAGTGAAGATTAATGTTAAAATCTATGTGTATAATTTTCCCATAGTCTCCAAATGATGGCCGGATATGGCAGACATTATTGAGCATACCAACTCTGTCTTTCTGTATCATATACAATATATGGTAATATATATTAATACAGTAATATACTGTATGTTGTATGTAGTATAAATGTGAGCCATGCGTTGATCTCATACTGAATAAATTATCAACATGTATCAATAACCAACTTTCAAATAGACAGTGGTATGTTGGGAGGAAATGTGGAAGATTTGAACGGAGACAGGATAATTCATATGCAGTATGTCAGTATTTGTATATTATAACCGGCTTAATATACATATGTAAGCAGCTATGAAAACATACAGTTATCTGTAGTAATCCTCTTACTGTACAGTGTAAGTGAATGCATGGATGGCCATCAAGGGAAAAAAATAAACCCAGGAGCATCTGGTGATATATATGTTAGTGGGGCAGTGGTGGTTTAGATGGTTCTTCTAATCAGGGAGAATACTGAGGCAGTGGTGGTTTACTGGTCATAGTTTTCACCTTGTCAGTTTTCATTTTTAAACACAGAGGGAATTTTAATCGCTATGGTCTTGGGTGGGGTTGTATAACTTGAAACAAAATGTGAAGGATGTCCACCAAGGCACTCCGTTTTATCTTTTGATCTAAGAAGATGAAGACTGCCTTGGATGTCCTTCACATTTTGTTTCAAACTGCATTAACTGAAGAGCCCCTTCGCACAGCTTGAAAAACGTTGAGTCCCTTTGACCTACATCCTTTTGGTGAGGTTATACAGTACAATTACCAAGAGGCCCAGCTGTTACGTGTTGCCTATATCAGTTAACCCATTTTAGTCTGATGACTCCTATATGTTGTTTAACCTTTGGTGCCTGGAAACACATATACGCTGCATTCAGGCTCTTGAGATTTTTAGCTTTTTTCATAAACATATGGGTATGTTACAGCTGAATGAACACATTCCAATGCAAGATGAGGGTCTTGGGGTTTAAATGCAACTTATTTCATGTTCTTATGTGCATCAGAGACTAAGATATTTAGGTTTTTATAGGCTGAGGGCAACTTGCCCAACAAGGGCTCAGGCATTCAGCAGGCGTTTTTTGCAGGTGCTTTAGGCATCAATGGGTTAAGCGGCAGAGCAAAAAAAATAAATAAGTAAATCCATACACAAATAATCAAGAAGAAAAATAGGCACAGTATTTATAATGCTATTTCTGAAACAAACAACATATTCTGCACACACTTTCAACAGGTGTTCCAACCTCAACAGTGTCTCAGCATTGTGTGTGTGTGTGCGTGTGTGTGTGTGTGTGTGTGTGTGTGTGTGTGTGTGTGTGTGTGTGTGTGTGTGTGTGTGTGTGTGTGTGTGTGTGTGTGTGTGTGTGTGTGTGTGTGTGTGTGTGTGTGCGTGCGCGCAAGCAAGCGAGCGAGAGAGAGAGACAGAGAGAGAGAGACAGAGACAGAGACAATGGGAGGGAGTGAGTGAAAAAGAGAGACAATGCCAGAGAAAGACAGAACCAAAAAAAGAGAGAGATTGCTCACCACAATCTGGAAGTAGTCACTGGGTATGACAACCTCCCCGTTCTTCACCCAGTGTACTTTGGGCTGGGGGTTCCCCGTCACGGCGCACTCCATTTCGATGTCGGTGCTCTCATAGGCGTACATGTTGGCGGGGTAGTTCAGGAACTGCGGTGGCACTGCGGATGACAAGCAAGCACAAAGAGGACATGTTGAAGATGTCAGCAAGCAGGATCTCCCATGTATCTCTCTGCGAGTGAAGTGTGTGCTTGAGTGTGCGGTTGTTACGGTGTGTGCGTGTGTGTGCGTGTGAGTGTGCTTGTGCGCATGTGTGTGCGAACATCTGAGGTTGTTAG
Source organism: Engraulis encrasicolus (assembly GCF_034702125.1). Lineage (NCBI taxonomy): Eukaryota > Metazoa > Chordata > Actinopteri > Clupeiformes > Engraulidae > Engraulis > Engraulis encrasicolus. Next base: position 53,491,102 of record NC_085867.1, read on the forward strand.
TGATTGTGTGTGTGTGTGTGTGTGTGTGTGTGTGTGTGTGTGTGTGTGTGTGTGTGTGTGT
>NC_085867.1:53496162-53521162 GCF_034702125.1 Engraulis encrasicolus
CAACAACTGCCTGTAAAATAACACACACATAAAAAAAAGACACACATCTAATCGCTTGTATGAATTTTGGCGGTACATATGGTATACAGACAACTAAATGTTCTTTTTTAATCCGTAATTTCATTTATGTTTACTGTTTTAAAGTAGTAAAATGTTCTTTGCTAAATGTACCCGATGCACTTAGGCTTGTAAAAACAAAGAGTCCAAGTAATCACTGAGCATTGTGTCTGTGAAGATTCTCATTCATTCAGGCTGTGCTATCCAAAGAGTTCTGCAGTATGAGCAACTTGTTGACTTCTTCTTTGAGCTTGAAAGGCATTTCATCCAAGAAGCTCCACTAGTTCTGGTCGACATAGAGCTGTACAAGTCCGGTTGCTTACTGCTAAACTCCTTGGATCTGAGCTTTGTGTTTCTGCCTAGACAGTGTGTACATGGGTAGCCTGCATTTAAATCAATAACATCTGCAAGTCACGACTTCCTTCACTGTGGGCCTTGAATGTGCTGCACCTCCAGGCCTGTCACAACCAAGCAACCAAACTAGGCAATTGCCTAGGGCCCCCTGCTGAAAGGTAGCCTGGGAACACCCATACTGCCTTACGTTCTACACAATCGTTTCGATCTGAAAGACTCACTTGTGATTAGGTCTGGTGGTAACCAGGCAAGCTGAGAGGGGGCCTGGCGACTAATGACTGCTTATGTACTTGTATCCAAACGTCATCATTGACGACATTGAGTGAGACAACATCAGCCTAAGTTCAATAGCTGAACAGTGCAATGACTGCTATCAAAATCCTTCTTGACTGGGCCCCTCCCCAATAGTTTGAAAAGAAAAAAGGGGGGCCCAAATCCCTCTTTGCCTAGGGCTACCAAATACTTTGAAATGGCCCTATGCACTTCATGCTGGAGTTTAGCAGGAGCACCTAGCTGCGCCGCTGGGTCACTTGAGCCACTTTATGAACTGGGCCTCTGTGCTGCTATTTGGTCACAACGGGGAACCTTCTTAGTGCAGAACCAACACCTCAGACTCATAATCAGATTATTATACGGCATTAAACAGCTAAGTGCTGCTGTGTTGGCACTTACATGTCACAAAGACCGGGACCGAACGCCAATCGTGTGTGTGGGTGGACAGAGAGAGAGAGAGAGAGAGAGAGAGAGAGAGGGAGAGAGAGAGAGAGAGAGAGAGAGAGAGAGAGAGAGAGAGAGAGAGAGAGAGAGAGAGAGAGAGAGAGAGAATGAAAATCTTCTTGAACACAGAGAGAGAGTTTCAACTGATACTACCCACACGCATCAATATACCATTAGCTATGGTGTTACTTTATCAGTGGTGTATTGCACTAATTAAGCGGTAATGATTTCCTTTAAACTGTACATGCTGCATTTTCACCCTAGGCCATGCACTAAACCGCCAATTACTGGTCGCTAGAATGAGGGGAGGGGAATGACTGTGCAAAAAAGTACCTGTGGTTTGCAATATGCATGTGACCACCACCACTACTGAAAATAAAATGACTGATAAAAAATTGGGCAAATCATTACAAAATAAAGCCTCACTAAAGAGAAGATTTCTGGGGTAGAAATGCCCGTAGAGTACTGTAGTGAATTCAAAATGACTGATCAAAAACCGAAATGGTGGCTTTACCCCCGTTCAGAAAGGAATAGGATTATGAAATAAATCGTCACTAAAGAAACAATTTTTTCAGAGGGAAAAGGCATTAGAGCATCCGCCAAGTGGTAAATGTTTTAAAGAAAGAAAGAAAGAAAGCTATTGGAAAAGCAAAACTGCAGAATAATAATAGACAGCCATGATGGCCAAACAAGCCTCTTCTCTAAGCGGGAGCATTAGCATGACAAACCCTCGTGCTTGTGTGTGTGTGTGTGTGTGTGTGTGTGTGTGTGTGTGTGTGTGTGTGTGTGTGTGTGTGTGTGTGTGTGTGTGTGTGTGTGTGTGTGTGTGTGTGTGTGTGTGTGTGTGTGTGTGTGTGTGTGTGTGCGTGCGTGCATGCGTGCATGCGTGCGTGTGTGTGTGCTTGTGTGTGTGTGCATGCTTATTTCCATGTGTGCATCTGTATGTGTGTCTGCATGTATGAGTGGCGATCTTGTACGTAGCGGTCATAATGACTTTCCCGCTCCCATTGAAATGGAAATGTGTGCATCCGTCATTAGAATAAACATCTGGCATTTCAGCTCCCTGGAGCAGGGGGAGGCTAGGGGTCTCTGGGTGGGGGGCTCGAGCTGAGCTAGGGTGGGCGGGTGGGTGATATGGGTGGTTGCCTGGGTAGGTGGGTGAGTGTTGTGGGGTCTCGTTCCACTCAGTATGCCACCTCAGCCGGCAATGTAGTTACCCACTTCTCTATGAGGGGCCACTTGGCGCAAATGAGCCCAAACCAGAGTAGCTGTGTGTGTGTCTGTGCCCATGTCCGTTTGTTTAAGTGTTTACGTGCACATGTGCTTACAAAAGAGAATGTGCAAATGTCAGTATGGCATGCAACATGGGCCACAAACAAACCTCCACTTATCTCTGTGTGGATAGGGATGTGTTGTCATAACAACCACGTTTGTTTTTGTGTGGGGATTCTTTTGCCACTCCTCCCCCTTCTCAGATTTGTATTTCCAAATGCGGATGCATTATTAATGATAAGCGGCTGAGCGGGGTATAGCTGGCAGGTAGCCGGTTCGAGCCAATCAGCTGGGCTGAGTCTGTGCTGTCGCGCTGAACAGAGAGGGGATTAGAGACCGTAATGACAGCCATCCATTCAGGCCTCATTAGCGGCCGAGTGGACAGTAGTGTTTTAAAATGATCTACTCCAAACGCTTTCATTAAATATGCTCTTTCTTCCACCCACTACTTCCTATGTCCCCCCAGTCTTCCATTCGTCTTTGTGATTTATAATGAATACGCCCATCGTCTGTCTCTGATGCGGCAAAATCGTTCCTGATATCGAATCAGTAAAAGATTTAGGAAGAGTAAATGTTGCCATTTTTTTTATTCCAGTAATGCCTTTTTATATCGCCAATAACCAAAGCCACCAGACTAATCCCTATCTATCTGTGTTTTAGTATTTTTTTTCCAAGCAATTTAATGGCTTATGTCTGCAAATCCATTTGTCAGAGCGCTGCTTTTCTAATGCAAGAAAAGATACACATCATCTCTCCAGTCAAAATGACCCTCTTTGGTGAATCCCTACACTAATCCAACCTCTGCCCTTTTCAAACACACTGAGAATAAAAAAAACTCTGCAGAGTCAATATAATTGTCTAGGTGCTGTCCAATAGCAGTAATATGTTTGGACTAATGTGTACTGACGCGTGTAACTGACCGTAAAACATGATGCCAATGCCCGACATTACAGTAGAGAGGAAGCCCTCGGGGACAAAAGGGGCCCACTACTGCACTTCTGACAGGCCTATAAAAAGGTCTATAAAAGGTCGTGGCCCTGTCCATGACCTCTCGCTTGTTTCTGTGGGGCACAAAACCCACATGATGTCAGAGGTCAGTCACAGATGCCAGACCACCAGACCATATCTCACATCAGCCATTAAAGCTAAACTGACATGATAAAAGTGCTGAGCGCTTGGCTCACGATAATGATACAGGAACAATCGAATGTCAAAGGCGAACTGTCAAAACAACATTCATTTTTTAACTCGTTAAGACACAGCGTAATACATTTTACCAGCATGGCAGTAACCAGGTCATAGTGCATTACTAAAGGCCCTGTGTTATAGTAGTGTCATAGTAGTGTAGTACTATGGTAGTTAACTTTACTAGGACTATTGCAGCGTTCCAATGATGGAGTGGCATGCATTATGGGGGTTTGCGGCATAATAGTAACGCTTCACATAGGTTTATGAAAAGGATGACAAACTGGTGAAGCTAGTCCTTTTAGGAGATTTTATGCTAATGTGAATACACAAACAGTCAGTTACCAATGTCGACTTTACTCATAAAAGCCAAAGTGATTGCTGTGACACAGCATCCAACTAGAGTAAAGGTCATGATACACGGGGCAACTTTTTGGGCAATGTTGCCGAGCAATGTTGCCGGGCGATGGTGCAAAGAGCGTTTCCCATTGATATTCGGCAACATTGCTGGTTTCTGAATATCTTTGATCGCCTCTGGCAACTTTTTGCGAGAGGCCAATCAGAACGCGAGAAAAACGTCACATGACCATCTGTGCGCTTCAGATCAAAATTTCCAAAACAACATGGCGGCCGTTCAGTGGACCGAAGAGCTGGAGAGAGTGCTGATATCTTTTTACATGGGTGGGTCTACGTTACATGTCAGTGTTTTAAAATGGTGATTTATGCATCAAAATGTAAAAATAACATCATACATCTACATTTCAGCGTTCGTGTTAGGATTAAAACAAAGATTTCTTGTCAGCTAAACGGCAACTGCCGTTAGCGAACCAATTTTCCATAGAGATTGAATGGAGTTGCTAATTAGCTAGTTAGCAAAATGGTAGCGATTTCAGGAAATGTGTAGTTTCCTGTAGTTTTCCCGTGCCATTGTTTTGAAGTTGTGCCACAAATGTAAAAATAACATTATACATGTTCATGTATGGGTTTGGGTTAAGATTAAGACAAAGATTTCTGGTCAGGCACCCAAATGTAACTGCTGTTAGCGAACTGCTTTTCCATTGAGATTGAATGGAGTTGCTAACTAGCTAGCTAGAAAACTAGTAGCGATTTCAGGTGAACTTCTCGAGTTTTTTTTCTGTTGTTTTTTCATGTCAATGAGTGTCAAACAAATGTTATGAATAAAAGTTGTCAACTTTACTTAAATTCTACTAATCAAACTTATTTACACACAGAACATCAGTGCCTGTGGAACATCAAGGCAAAGGCTTACAAAAACAGGGACCTGAGAAAAGCTGCTTTGGAGGAGCTCTGTCAGCAGCTCAAGCTCAACAGTGGTGGGCATCAGGTTGTAGGTAAGGATTTTGATGTTTGTTATTTTGATGTCCGTCTAGATATGGATGCTTTAAACTGGATAAGCTGAACTTCAACGTTCAACATGCAGTTGTAATGCACACACTACCCTGGACTTCAGTACCTGTTTTTTTTTTATTCTTCTTGTTGTTCTTCTTCAGCCTTTTCTGAGATCCTGGTCATTGTAATGGGGGCAGGTGTTTGTTTACATTTCAAAAAAATATTTTTTATTTATTCCCAAAAACATCCAAAAAGTTGTGCAACATCAGCATACAACTAGTAAACAGCTATACCTTTTTGGGAAAGTATTTGGAGTAGGCCTATGTTAAAGTTTTTAATGTAAACAAAATCTGTCCCCATTAGAATAGCTCAGCTCTTGCAAAGGGCACAATTCAATATAATTAATTGTTTTTGTCTCTAAAGACTGGCCTGTGGTTACAGTCGTGTCTGTCCCCTGACTACTACTTAGTATTCCAAGACTCTGTCCCAGTCATCTATGTATGTACTGTTTAATATTTAATAAATTATTCACATTTGTTTTGAAACTCACTGGTTAATTGTTAATTGAAATAGCACTGTCCTGCCAGCTTACGGCACCATTTGAATTGAAGTACCTGCAATACTCCTCTCTGACTTCCTTAGCATGTAGATGGATGTCTGTCAGAGGAAGCTGCTATTGGTAGGAAACGCTCAGGTTCCTCTCTCCAGCTACCAGGAATAATCTGGCCGGTCTCTGTGTCTTCCTGGTCAACCAAACTAGGTGGGGTGTACATGTACCTTGATTGTCCAGTTCTTAAATAATTGTGGAGGACACACGCAGCCTTTGTTATGATTCTTGCTTTGCGTGGTGAAAGGAGAATTGGTTGTTTGAACACTCTGAATCTGTTGGACAAAACTCCAAACACATTCTCCACACAACGGCGGGCGCGTGACAGTCTGTAATTGAAAATTTGTTTAGATTTGTCCAGTTGTGACCTGGGGTATGGCCTCATTATCCACGGTTTCAGACCAAAAGCCTCATCTGCCACAATGGCGTAAGGGACAGGCAGTTGACAGCCAGGCAGCTGCTTCGGTGGAGGCATATTGACAGAATTTTCCTCTAAAGCCTTGCAGAGTCCAGATTTGGCCCAAATCCCCCCATCACTGACTCTGCCATTGGTCCCCACATCAATATAAGTAAATTTTAGGTCTGCATCTGCCAGTGCAAGTAAGACAATTGAGTTAAACCCTTTGTAATTATAGTAATGTGATCCTGCATTGGGGGGAGGCTGAATGCTGATGTGTTTTCCATCCAGCGCTCCGAGGCAATGAGGAAAGTTCCACCTTTCCTCAAACTTTGTGGCGATGTTGTTCCACTCCTCAGCAGTTGATGGCACTTTGAGGTAGTCTGCTTGCAGCATATTGAAGAGAGCCTTGCACGTTTCGACTACAATTCTGGAGATGCTGTGCCTAGACACTCTGAACTGATACTCCAGGTCTTGAAAGGTGTGCCCTGTGGCCAGGTAGCGCAACGTTATTGCTAGTCTCTCACCCACAGGTATGGCCTTCCTCATTACCGTGTCCTGCCTCTGTAAGGATGGAGTCAGTAAGGTCACCAGGAAATTAAAACTGTCTTCATCTAGCCGCAGCCAGTTCTTATAACTGGGGGGATCCTCAGCTGCCAGTTCTCTCAGCAACTGATTGTAGCAACCTCTTTCTTTCCTCTGCAGCCATCTTCTGCTCCATATGCGTTTGTCCTTTTCTTTTTTGCTAAGATGATGGGTTTACATAGTTAGTTCCATGTATTTGTCAATATGATTTATTTTATGTAGGGGCCACAGTAGGCCTAGCTTAGCCTACTTAGCACAGTAGACCTTTAAAGATTTTAAAATAATAATAATTTATTTTATATATAGAGCAGAAAAAAATATTTTGAATTCTAAAAACTCAACTTATTAACTTGTGACTAGGTTCTATTTAATTTTGTATTTTTAAGTAGTGAAATGTATACTTACTTAAGTGAAATACAGGCTGAAGCCAGGATAACAGCAACAGCAGCAAATGTTTCAGCATCCATTTTTTTTGGCAGTTATCTCCTTGGCAATTGATCTATTATCTAATTGGCTGTTGCCCATTTTTGGTTGCCCTAAAAAGTTGCCCTGTGTCTCATCTGGTTGCCCGTTGCCGGCAATATTGCTCGGCAACATTGCCCTAAAAGTTGCCCCGTGTATCATGACCTTAATAGTCTGTGCTTGATTAGATGTGTCTGTGGCTGCAAAGCTGTTTCTTTCTTCAGACCTCCAGTCAGCATGAGCTGGTGTCTAGCTACAGTAGCCAGATGCTAAGCTGTAGAGTCAGCATTTTAGTGGTAAACCTCACTTACTCCCAGCAAAAATCCACTAGTGTCGGCGCTAACAGTCCAGCTTTTAGCTCAATAGGGAGAGCATTTCAACATTCCATTCGCAGGTGTGTTGCTATTTGCAAGCTAAGAGTCTGGGCAGGTGCATGGCCGGATTGCAGACACTTAACACAACTTACGCAAGTCTACTGTATACTGTACGGTATCCATATGACTGGGACAGGTACTATGCGTCTATAGACAATATACCTTGTAGGTTATGTGAATATTGAGACCCAAGCCTCTGTGATCCCTTAAGTTCGGATGTACTAATTAGGTCCACAGACACACAGCATGATGAAACTGATATTGATATAGTAGTCCAACAAATGTTCTTGAAGGCATCTGAATATTGCCCCTCAATCTCATACACAACATTGTCTCTGGCCTCATGGCCTCAACTTGACTTGAAATTGCCTTTGGCCCTTGCTATTGGATAACATTACAACTGTCTGTGAGATCATGACCTAATAATAATAAACCTAACTGCTCTGGACTAGAAGTTTTACATTTTAATAAGTATTAAAACCCAAATACTATGTCTTTAACTTTATGTGTTTTTCTTGTCTCTTGAAGTATGGGTGACGACATCCAAGAGAAACACCACAAAAATACACACCTTTCAGACAGATGTAGCAAACTATCAATTATTTGTAGCTGGTTGATTTTTGTATGAACAGGGGTCATCCTCAGGTCAAACTGGATAACTGTGAAAGAATTGATGGTGAGGAGACATTGCTCAGTGCCGAATGATAGAGCCTAGAGGCCAGGAAGCAGTTAACGGGCAATGAGTCATCTCTCTCTCTCTCTCTCTCTCTCTCTCTCTCTCTCTCTCTCTCTCTCTCTCTCTCTCTCTCTCTCTCTCTCTCTCTCTCTCTCTCTCTCTCTCTCGTCAAAAACAGCTGCCCAGAGTCCATGCCCTTGTCATGCCTTACACATTTGCTGCTGTCAAACCCAGACACATGGCCCATCATCCACCCTGACAGGGAGATAAAACCCACAAAAAATAAACAAACATCCCCCAAGCAGAATCCTTTTCCCTATTTTTATTTTTTTTGGAAGAGAAAAACAATACAAGCGTCTGTGAATAAAACCCCACATTCAAACTCGTATCAGATCAGATTAGTCATAACGAGGGGGCCCATATTGAGTACATCCAGAAACCTCATTTGGTATGTTCTCTTTGTTTTTGTTTTCTTTTTTAATTCCCTTTTTTTGGAGGAGAGTGATATGATCTTTATTGAATCGAGGAAGCGGTACACGGGCTCCCCTGCTGCCTGCCGGACTGGCAGACAGCTAGATGTTTGCTCACATGGGGGAAAAAACAATTCTCAGGGATCGCAATTAATCATCATTGACCCCACACTGTTTATCTGGCAAATGTGGGGGGGGTGGCGTGTGGGCTTTTGTGTGGATTTGTGTGTGTGTGTGTGTGTGTGTGTGTGTGTGTGTGTGTGTGTGTGTGTGTGTGTGTGTGTGTGTGTGTGTGTGTGTGTGTGTGTGTGTGTGTGTGTGTGTGTGTGTGTGCGTGCGTGTGCGTGTGTGTGTGTGTGGAGTAAGTCTGTTCTGAAATGACTTTTTTCTGTCTAATGAGACTGAGAGCAGGTACACTGTCTCTCTGCAAATCAAACTACGTGCAAAGCATGATGGCAGCCGGATCAATGAAACCCAATCGTTTTCTGAGCTATTTAGGGCAGATCTATATAATACATTTAATATTGAGCCCTTTCACATGAGACAGACATTTGTGTGTGTGTGTGTGTGTGTGTGTGTGTGTGTGTGTGTGTGTGTGTGTGTGTGTGTGTGTGTGTGTGTGTGTGTGTGTGTGTGTGTGTGTGTGTGTGTGTGTGTGAGAGAGAGAGAGAGAGAGAGAGAGAGAGAGAGAGAGAGAGAGAAGAAGAAGAAGAAGAAGAAGAAGAAGAAGGAGAAGAAGAAGAAGAAGAAGAAGAAGAAGAAGAAGAAGAAGAAGAAGAAAGAAAGGGAAGAAGAAGAAGAAGAAGAAGAAGAAGAAGAAGAAGAAGAAGAAGAAGAAGAAGAAGAAGAAGAAGAAGAAGAAGACAATGCCACCAACGTACGCTTCAAACGGAGCTGCTGACATTTTCTTTGGCAAATTAATTGGGCTGTTTAAGGGCCTAATGAGCTCCATTGAAGTCATCATTAATGGAAATAACAAACATTCATTACCCAAATCACGGTCAGCTGCCTGCATGGGGCCTGCATCTTTTCAATAATACATGATGGATTCGAGTGGGAGGCCTCTCTCTCTCTCTCTCTCTCTCTCTCTCTCTCTCTCTCTCTCTCTCTCTCTCTCTCTCTCTCTCTCTCTCTCTCTATCTAATGACGCATGGCCTTAGGATTGCTATTGTTGAACGTGTTTCAGACATAAATACCACATTTAATGCATGAGCACAATGTCAACAGCACAGCATGGTTGTTCACTGAGAGTCCCTACACTCTCTAGCTATTTGCTTTAGGAAAGGGAAGTACACCAGCCTTCCGGGGTGTCTTCCTAGGAATACCTCGCCATTTCATTACCAAAAAAAAGATGTAAAACTGCCTAGATCCACCACTCCAGAGCCACATTAGAAATGGTAATCTCCTAGTTAAATCTGAGTTAGTGTTTAATGAGCGGTGTAATCCTAATCCTTCACCCCGTGTGAGTCTGGGATTTAATTAGGGCTGGGTTCTCAATGCTGATGATATAGAGAAATAATAATTACACCATTTTTATTGTGCGATTGTGCTGCCTTTCCGTCGTATCCTGCTGAGTGTTTATCCCAAAGAACCTACTACGGATTCCGGGCTTTTTTTTCCTCTTCCAGACTCTTCTTCACGCTAACAGCGGATGAGCTTCTTGTGTGAGGTAACTGCATTAAGTCTCCTGGATTGTACACATACACACACACACACACCTTATCTTGGCACTTTGAGTCTTATCAGCAGAGAGAGACTGGCTGAAATTATTATTTCCTCCATTCTCACTACCACTCCCTCCACTCCCCTCCCCCAACTCCTTCTCTTCCTCCTCCTCTGCATTATATCGCCACTTTATCACTTCCTTGGCCTCCTTTCAGAGACAAGCTTGTTGTTGGGTGCCTGTGGAAGCTTCTGGAAGAAGCTCCAGGCCTTTAAAAATCACAATAAAAGGTAATGGTGTTAGTGAATGCGCCACATTGATAAGAAAGACTATGGGGACATCTTTTTCTCCTCCCTTTTCTTTTCTCCTTTTGCACCACAAAAGATTGTGCATGCTGAGGTTTGTTTATATAAAGGTTTACTATATCAAATGGAAAACAAACTATTTTGTCTGGCCATGAAAATGAATCATCACTTAGCATTTGTGTGTTATGAAGTCTTTGACAAGCATGCTTATGGCTGTGTGCTGGTGCTGGTGATAAATTGAACAGGTGATTTTGTTCTTGTTTAAATCCAATTTCATGTTCTCAGCAATATATCAACAACAAACCAATTCTATCAAATTAAGCAAAAATAAACACCTGGTACTGTACAATGTAATAGCCTGATATATAATCTGTGTGAATGCATCTGCCTGCTTGTGTTTGTGTGTGAACCCGTGTGTTTGCTCATTTTGAAAACACTTGCCTTTACTATTCTTGTAGCGACCGAAATGTCCCCAGTCATATCTTAACACCAGAGATGGTATTCTTTGTAAAGCTCAAATTGTGATTTTTAGGTGCTACAGTCAGTGCACACCCACCCACATGACAACCCCCTGCCTCCCCCAACCACTCATCCAATGGCTTCCCTTTGAGTCCAGTGAGGCATAGTATGACGAAGGTCAACTTAAGTTCAGTCAGACACACCTCTACTGGAGGGCTCCAAGGCTCTGTCTCGGGATGACCCCCCCCCCATACACGCACAAAAAAACAGTGATGCAACCTGTCGAAAGACCTGTACATAGGGCAGCGAGGGATGAGCCGCAACGATTTGGGGATGAATTTAACTCGCCTAAACGACAAGGTCCTGCTGCTGAGTTATGGCGACAAGGACTAATGGGGCCCGAAAATAGCCCTTATCGTTATGTATAGCAGCGATCAGTGATGAATTGGACCTTATCACTGCTCGTAATTAGGGTGTCAGCTTGAAGGCATTCTATACATAATATTCGTCGTGAGGAATGAGAGTAGGGGGTGGAGGATTTAGAGGGGGGTGGGGGGAGGTCGGGGCTGAGTGAGAGAATGAAAATGAGTCAGAATTACTTGTGGAGAGAGTGGGAGAGTAACTGAGAGAGAGAGAGAGAGAGAGAGAGAGAGAGAGAGAGAGAGAGAGAGAGAGAGAGAGAGAGAGAGAGAGAGAGAGAGAGAGAGAGAGAGAGAGAGAGAGAGAGAGCAAAAAAGTGCTGATTTCAGGTATGCTGAGTGTAAACACCACAAATCGAGCATATTGATCATGTTCCTTTTGTAACCTCTACGGCTACGTGTACAGATTAGGACTTATTTACTTTCTTACTACGCCACAACTGCTGAATCACCACTCCACTGATGTCCCATCATGCTGGGCAAACCTCAAATCTCTCCACTTCGCTTTATGTCTGTCTTGCTCTCTCTCTCTCTCTCTCTCTCTCTCTCTCTCTCTCTCTCTCTCTCTCTCTCTCTCTCTCTCTCTCTCTTCTCTCTCTCTCTCTCTTTCTCTCTCTCTCTTTCTCTCTCTCTCTCTCTCTCTCTCTCTCTCTCTCTATCAACCCCTTTTTCCTCTCTCTCTCCCACCCCCCTCTCTTTCTCCTTCTCACTCTACATCTTACTTGTGAACAGGTTGCTTTGCTTTAATATTGCATCAGACACAGGCACATGTATATTTCAGTAGTGCTGGGTCATGGAAATTACCATGCTCACGGCAATGCTACTTTTGCCACCGGTTACCGTTGCCTTGAGACATCGACAGGGAATGAACCAATTACGGGCAAACAGAAGACCATAATGTGTTCTTGCATTCACTTCCATACACCAATTCCAGAGAGCAGGTTCCAACACCACTGTTTGGTTAAAGGATGGTTGCTGTGTTTGTGACTATCTGTGTCTTGAGAGAAAGGCGATTGGCATCGACTGGCACAATGTTTTCACTGTGGGAGATGGCGCATGAAAAGCCTCTGCAGGGATCTGAGAAACCATCTAAAAGGAGGCACGCACGCACGCACGCACACACGCACGCACGCACACACGCACGCACGCACGCACGCACGCACGCACACACACACACCAAGCAAACAAGTCGTACGCATGACTCCAGGTGGCATGAAAAGCAAACATAGCTCGTGGCAGTGCATTAATGAGTGGTGTGTCATCCTGTGCCAATGACGCAGAAGTGACATCAGCGCTGGCTGAAGACCGAGGGATTCAAGTGTGCAATGCTACTGCAACAATCAGACACACAAGCACAATCTATGCTCAACCACCACAGCGCTTAATATAACCACGAGATCCTGAAATGTTGTATTCGAATGAATCTTGAGTATGCACAGGAAACATGTTGAGTCAGCCATGACAATGTAAATAAGAATAATATTGACTCACCTTCTCTTTTCTGAGAAGTAACACGTGATTTTTTGGCTGTGTTGGCTATGCGACTTTGACAGAATACCTCAAGCAGTTTTCTTTGTCATAATAAAACTGCCACGCTGGTATTTATTTCCTAACTGGATCTATTTTACTTTAACAGGATCCCATCAATATAAAACTTGCCGAATGGAAATGAGTCTCGGCAGAATTAAAGTGGCTTATAACTCCTGGCCACAAACAAGCATGGCAACGCTTGCCGCATGTGCTAAATGCCAGCAGCTGCAATGACACAATATGAGGCGAAAAAAAGGGGGAGGAGGAGGAGGAGGAAATGGGCTGTCAGGCCCAATTCAGCCCACAAATCACAAGCATAAGTGAAGAGCACTTTTCCAAAATGCTACATGTTTTCAAAAATATTTAACAATGTTTTCATTTTCTTCTTCCGTTGGTGTTGTGGAAAGTGTTAATGTTTGAATTTTTATTATTGAGATATTCAATAATATTAACTCAGCTCAAATTTTCCTGAATCTGTCTTGAAATCAAATGTAAATATACATTATTTTATTAAAACTGTATTGAAATGGCTTTTATAGGGTTATGGGGGAAAAAAAGCTCTTCAAGTGTTCCCCATATGCCATCTGGTGTGGTTCTCTTGTCTTAAACGAGGCGGCGGGCGGGTAGCCGGGGAAAACCGCAGGGCCATCTGTGTCCAATTCCAATGCACGCTGCTCTACTCTCTTCTCTAAGAACACAAGGAATTGGAAAAAAAAATAGAAAAGTGGTGGAAGGGAAAAATGAAAAGGAGAGAGGGAGAAAACCTATTACTGCGCTGGCATCCATCTTCCCAGCTGGCCTATCTGTATTATAGGGCGGCCCAATAAGGGAAGTGTCAAACGGATCTACTGGTGCCCTGAGCCTTTCCCACAACACTCTTAAATCCCTCAAGGTTACCACAGCCAAAATAAGCTCGCATGGCCGAAGACGGGTAAGAAGATAAGAGGGAATGATTATACAGTAGTTATGTTGTCTTGTTAGCTGGCCACCATTGCCAGAATTAGCAAGAATAAGCAAAGAGGGGCTGCAGATAAGAGGGAGTGATTATATATGTCTTCTTACTGCATTAGCTGGCTGGCATAATCTTCCCCTGCAGAGTTTAGAAGAAATAGTTCTCGTGTAATGAGAGCTGTTTGGAGAGAGGATGTGTTGCAGAGATTGGGATGTCCTCCATCTCAAAGCCACTACAGTGTGCTGTCGATAGCGGGATAAGTGTAGCTATGAACCCAGTGTGGATCGATGTTGACTGATAGGCCACAGGTTGGACATCATAAACAGCAGCTTTCCCCTCCTGTAATCTCTTGGAGAAGTGCGCTTGGCACTGAGTGGGCGCACACATGTGTGTGGGGGGGGAGTAGTGTGTGTGTGTGTGTGTGTGTGTGTGTGTGTGTGTGTGTGTGTGTGTGTGTGTGTGTGTGTGTGTGTGTGTGTGTGTGTGTGTGACTGTGCGGACACGCACCCCCCTGTCTGTGTTAGTGGAGGCGACTCGGGATAGTGGTCACTTAGCTCCCATCAGGCCAATGGATAAAACCTGACAAACTGCACCCCGGTCACACCAAGGGCCTACAGCTTCCACTATGTCTCCAGTTGAGCGAGGGGGAAAAAACACACACTGTGGCTAAAATTAGTGTTTTCCCAGCCTCAAATCATGCTGAGCATGTAGGCTGAAAACAGGGATTTAATGCCTGTGTTGCTGCACACTTGACCATGGCAGTGGCCACAAAACACCCACTTCAGTCGATCTCCTGGGACTGGACTGCATGTCCGGATAAGAGCCAAAAGTGTAGAGGCTAAATTTCAACTTAAAGAGTCAGGTGGTATATACACCAAAGTCACGGGGCGGCATGCCAGAAAAGTGGCTCGGACAAAATTCCTCTGAAAAAGGCTAACAGGCAATTTAAAACAGCGTGGCCTCCCCATACAGTTAAGAGCCTGTTGGGTACCTGCCCGTAATCACTTCACTGAATAGGTTAAGATGCCATTTAAGTCTTCTCACACTGAGTAAAAAATTAGAGTGCGACAGCATAAGAGAAAAAAATCAGTGTTGGCAGTGTTAGCGTTAGCTATATTCTATACTCATGAGCTAGCCAATATTCTAGTCTATGGAATTAAGGTATGGGTTCTATACAACAAGCTCTTTGTTCTCTCAAAGTCAAACATCTTAAGCATGCTAATGTGGTCGTCATTCCAAACACTTGATGTCTGCACGAGAGTAGACAACTTGCACACACGCTCACAAACACACACAACAAACATGGTGTTGTGGAAAAAAGACAAGCGGATTGCAGACGCTGTCGTAACATGTGCCATGAATCCTGCAGATTCGCTCTAATTGGATTAATTGAAATAAAAGGTTTTTCGGTGGAGGCCTCCTGCGATGCGTAACTAACGAGATTGAGGGTGATTAATTGGAGGGGAACGGGAGCTGCGACGCGTGCCTCTGCAGATTAGGGAGACGGGACGCCGGGCTTCCGGCAGACGCGAGTTTAACACCCAACCCTGGCTGTGTATCATCTGGAGGTAAGTGAGAAAGCCTGTGTGTGTGTGTGTGTGTGTGTGTGTGTGTGTGTGTGTGTGTGTGTGTGTGTGTGTGTGTGTGTGTGTGTGTGTGTGTGTGTGTGTGTGTGTGTGTGTGTGTGTGTGTGTGTGTGTGTGTGTGTGTGTGTGTGTGTGTGTGTGTGTGTGTGTGTGTGTGTGTGTGTGTGTGTGTGTGTGGCCAGGCACATGTGTTTAAGGCGGGTTGTTGGCAGCAACACTCTTGTCTTAAACAAAAAGATGTGAAATTGGATATTATTCAATCCTTCCTTTACTACTCCCTAAAGACCAAGCCTGTTGCACTCCTGACTTGAAGCAAGCAAAGAAAAAGAAATTAAAATGATCGCATCCACTCTGACCTCAGCCCTCTGACTTCCGATGTGAGAGAGGTCATGGTACGGTTGCTTGCAATTAGTGGGAAAAATAAAGAAACGAAGCTGCTGTTGCTGTTTTTTCTTCGTTATTTTCATCACTCGGGCTAATCTCTACCACACTGAACATAAGCAAACACACAGCTGCAGCTGATGCCATGCACGTGTGCATCCCAGAGTGTCATACCAAATAAGGAATCAGAATGGCCACCCACGTCCTGCTACCAGGCACCCATGGGCTCCAAACCCATTTCTGAACGTGCTATTTCAAAACCCATCACATCAAGGTTGATGCATACAAGCTCTGACTGGATCCTATAGAATGTGGAGGTCGGATGTAATCCAATGTGATCTAATGCGATGGACTATTGACCCGTAAAACACATGCAAGAGTGTGCACACCACACCAGTAGTACATCTTGTATGTCATATCTTATTCTCATGGGCACGATGAATAAAAAAGAAGGAATAAATCCTTTAGCAGGTTTCTCATGATCTCGTTCATAAACTGTCAAGCGGACGGGAATCTGAAAAAGAAAAAGCGTCTGTAACCATCAACCTCTCTCTCACAGGCAATCTTTCTTTCTTTTCTCTCTTGTGGCCTCTTATTTGCCCTCATACTCTGAGTGAGAATACAGAAAAGAACTTAATTTGTGACTCTCAGAGAGCCCATCCTCTCAGCTATGACTAGATTAGAGAAATTGATGACTCCTGGTGCATCCCACAGACAGTCTTAAATAAAAACCTTCACCTTCAAGGACAGAGTTTTACATCTCCCTCCCCCTTTCCCCCACTCTGAACCTCCTGTGACTTCAGAGGTACTGTACCTTGCACACATTATTTTCCCCTGGTGGCTTTAATGGCGGATGGGCCCTCCGTAGTCAATGGGAGTGACATGTGGAGGCATGGATGACATTTACCCTCGGCCTGCCGTGGGGCAACGGCAATTTCCCTGACTGTGTGGGTTTTAATAATGTAAAACCATCCTGTATCCATATTTCATCAAAGTAAAGCAAACATTAAAGCATTAAGGGCCTCTTAAGAGCAGCCATGTACTTCCGCAAGGGATATCCAAACTGATTCATTTGCCCCTCCCCTCAGCCACTAGGCCCCACAGTCATCCATCATTGGTCTCAGTGTGTGTGTGTGTGTGTGCGTGTGTGT
This sequence comes from Engraulis encrasicolus, assembly GCF_034702125.1. Taxonomy (NCBI): domain Eukaryota; kingdom Metazoa; phylum Chordata; class Actinopteri; order Clupeiformes; family Engraulidae; genus Engraulis; species Engraulis encrasicolus. Next base: position 53,513,115 of record NC_085867.1, read on the forward strand.
GTGTGTGTGTGTGTGTGTGTGTGTGTGTGTGTGTGTGTGTGTGTGTGTGTGTGTGTGTGTGTGTGTGTGTGTGTGTGTGTGTGCGTGTGTAGAGCACAGCATGTGTCTACAACATTACCCTCAGATTGTGTGTGTGTGTGTGTGTGTGTGTGTGTGTGTGTGTGTGTGTGTGTGTGTGTGTGTGTGTGTGTGTGTGTGTGTGTGTGTGTGTGTGTGTGTGTGTGTGTGCGTGTGTGTGTTTGTGTGTGTGTGTGTGTGCGTGCGTGCGCGTGTGTGTGCGTGTGTGCATGTGCGTGCGTGCGTGTGTGTGTGTTTTGGCAGGGGCTTTGCCTACTGCGACAGCCACTGATTGGCATCGGCCAATATACTCCATCAGAGAAATCCCAGCTCTGCATTTTCTCACTCCCTATGAATGACAAGCTCCCGAAGTGGCCATTAATTGAGCAACCAAGCAGATGGAGCAAGTAACCGCTAATTCTCATATCCGGATGACCAGCATAACAAAACACAACAAAACGACACAGCAAAATAAGCACTTTTGTGGACTCAGATTCCTGAAAGTCAGGTATGCTAATGGTGCTATGGTACTACTAAATGGCAGCATTGACAAATATCTATGGAAATGGGTTCAAATCCGTCCCAACTCCACTCCATCTCTTTTTGACTCTCTATCATCATTTCATATTGAAGTATGAGAGAAGTTTGACAAAAGTTTGACAAATTTTGACTATTTTTTGGTAGTGATACGTGTTTGTCTTTGAAATTTGTTTAAGTTATTGAACCACCAAAGTTTAGGGTAAAAAGCCTGTAAATATTCTAACCACACCAAGCCCAGGTCAAGATGAGGTAGGGTAGTCTAGTAATGCACCATAGGCAGGGATGCAGGCAGGAAGGTTGTCTGTCAAATCCCTCTGTTTGCAGTGGGATAGTACTCCAACCAATCAGCCCAGCAAACTACCTTTTTCCTCTGACTCTGCACTTCACAATGACTCACCAAACGCCAGTCACTTGCAAGCCATATGGATCATGAAATGATGTTTGCATTGCTATGCATTACCTGTATGTCCATGTATAAGTACTGTCTATGTCTATACTGTCTATGTCCTTACCTAGATTAGTCTATGTCTGCATGGGAAAGCAAGAAATGTAATTTCAAATTCTTTGTATGACCAGTGCATGTAAAGAAATTGACAATAAAACCTACTTGACTTGACTTGACTTACCTTAGTCTAGGTTTCTAGGCTTGGTATGCAGACACTGCACTTGACTTTATATCTGTATGTGTCAACTGTCAAGTTTACTTTCTATTATATTGTTATTATCTTGTCACAAACATCTATGTAACAAGGTTAGCAGAGATGTTGGAAGTTGCGTTTGACCATTGATGTGTACACCACTACCTCTTTAATTCAGATTTCTAGGCCAGGGTGAAAATGGGTGGTCGGTTGTGGTGACACTTACCGAGTATGACGAGCTCGCAGGAGGCGGTGATGTTCTCGTTGATGTTGTGTGCCACACAGCTGTAGGTGCCAGCGTCATCGTCACTCACACTACTGATCAGCAGGTTGCTGCCCCCCAGCAGGGAGTACTTCTTAGACCTGAGGGGACAGTGTATGTGTTAGACACATGCATGCATTCACACAGATCAACACAACAAGATGAATGCACGCACGCACATACACACGCTTGTGCTCACTCATACACGCACGCACGCACGCACGCACGCACGCACGCACGCACGCGCACGCGCACGCGCACGCACGCACACACACACACACACACACACACACACACACACACACACACACGCACAAACACACACCTGTATTCCCACCAGAGCATGGCAACCCGACCGAAGCCCGACGGGCCGGGTCGGAACCCGACGGGCCGGGCCGGACTCGGACAAAAAAAATAGAATATCTGTCGGACTCGGGTCGGACTCGGGGTTGAATTAACAGACATTGTGAAAAGTGTGCCTAAGCAACCAGAGGAAACGTTTCAGTTCATGCAAAGGGCAGTTTTGTGATTAAAATATTAAATAAGTAAATATTAAAATAAGTAATTGAATATGCATAAATGAAAATGTTGGTAGGCTACTCGTGCGAGGATTATTATTGGCTGTATGCACGCGCCAGTTACCAGCGGCAACATGGACGCTCACTCCCAGTCAGCCGAGCAGGAATGCCGAGTCAACTTGCTTTTTTAATAAGCGCCAAATCAACAGTTGTCAGTGAACGCGTGGTCTTTTGTTGTAGGCCTAGTGTAGGCCATGTTTTAGCATGCCTTCTTCGATGCTGTCTTAAATGTTGAACATAAAATGACGAAGTTTGTCACTGCATTGCTCGCCAAGGATTAGGCTACATTTCCAGCATGGTGTAGCAAGGAGCATAATATGGATTTAAGAAGACGCACACTCTACGTGGAGTTGCCTAAGGTAGGGGCGAAGAGGTTTCCTGTTACTATTTTGTCCGCTGTGACATTTCATGTCCTTCACATAGGTTCTTAATTCTTGTCACTTTTACTGTACAGTTGTAACTATGCGCGTGCAACCTTTCCTGATTTTATATTGACCGCATGGACATCAGGGGAAATGACATTCTCTTGGAGGGCCGAACAGGCTACTGTTCTTTGGGGTGAACTTATAGCCCATATCTTAACGACAAGGAGCGGCATCTTCACGGGGTTCGCGTGGATTTATTTGCACTAACAGTAACGTAACAAATGTTCCATAGCCGCGCTGACTGATCTGTAGCCATGAAGTGCTTTGAGAGGCTTATCAAAATGCATATCACATCATCTATTCCTGCTGCACTTGACCCACTTCAGTTCGCCTATAGGTCAAACAGATCAACTGATGACGCCATTGCCCTTGCACTAAACACCGCTCTTACTCATCTTGATCACAGTAACACCTATGTGAGGTTGCTCTTTATCGACTACAGCTCTGCCTTCAACACAATTATTCCATCCAAACTAGTGTTAAAGTTGCAATCTCTAAACCTTAATCCCTCACTCTGCAGCTGGATTCTAAACTTTCTCACCGATAGGCCTCAAGCAGTGCGACTGGGCAAGTTCACCTCCTCCACACTCTGCCTCAGCACCGGCGCGCCCCAGGGATGTGTGCTCAGCCCCCTACTCTATTCCCTTTTCACACATGACTGCACAGCCACTCACAATTCCAATACCATCATTAAGTTTGCCGACGACACTACGGTAATTGGCTGCATCACAAATGGAGATGAGTCGGCCTACAGGGCTGAGGTGGCGGCATTGTCAACCTGGTGTGTGGATAACAATCTACTCCTGAATGTCAGCAAAACAAAGGAGTTGATTGTGGATTTCCGGAGGATACAACACCAGCCACACCAGCCAATTTACATCGCTGATACTGCAGTGGAGAGGGTTAAGAGCTATAAATTCCTAGGAGTCAACATCAAGGAGGATCTCAGCTGGTCTCATCACATTAATTGCATCACTAAGACGGCTAGACAGCGACTGTTTTTTCTGAGACGGCTGCACAGATATGGAATGGAGAGTAGGATACTGGCCAACTTCTATCGCTGTACAATAGAAAGCATTTTAACTGGTAATTTCACAGCCTGGTATGGTAACACCACTGCCCAAGATAGGAGAGACCTCCAACGAGTCATCAAATCTGCTCAAAGGACAATCCAATCAGATCTACCTAACATCCAGGATCTTTACAACCAGCGGTGTCTGAGGAGGGCCAAACGAATCATAGCTGATCCATACCACCCCAGCTACACACACTTCACCCTTCTACCATCTGCCCGGAGATACAGGTGCTTACGTGCTCACACCAGCCGACTCAGGGACAGCTTCTTCCCTCAATGTATCAGACTGTTGAATACAAAATCACCAACATAGGAAGAAATCCCCTTTCTCCAAGCTGCCATTTTTTCAACTTTTTAAATATATATTTTTTCTTTTTTAACATTCTTTTTTAACATTCTTTTTAACCTTTTTTTGGGACTCCCAGAGCAGGGAAGCTTTTCATTGTATATATATGTTTCATATATATACACATGACAAATAAAATATCTTGTATCTTGTATCTTGACTGCATCCAAAACGTAGGCGTATTCGTTAGTTTTCGCCTTTCTTATCCTCTCACGCCCCTCCCATGCATTTGATCACAGCACCCAACATCTCTGGTCTAACCGAAAGAAACATAAGGTGCGCTGTCACATGTGTGTGTGTGTGTGTGTGTGTGTGTTTATACTTATGCGTGCGTAACTAAATTAGGCTACTGCAAATTGCCTCATCCTAACGTCTTTGCCTATCCTGGCTGTTTATCACGTGGTATTTTGAGTATGGAGGAGCCCACATAGAAAATCTTGCTTGCGCACAGGTTCTGTTGTTATTACAATGGTCTCGGGCTTCGGACGGGTTCGGACACAAACATTTTCATTAGTCTCGGGCTCGGGTCGGGGTTGATCACTTTTCTTTCGGCTGAGGGCCGGGCTCGGACGGAAAAAACCGGCCCGAGCCACACTCTAATTCCCACCCCAATATTCACCCAGGGAAAACCAAGTGTAGAGAAAAGAATGTCTATATTATATCAAGAAATATTTTGGTAGTGTGGGTGGGGAAAGAGGACAGGTTTGCTTTAATGAAAGAGGAAATTCGAAGAGAAAAAGAGAGAAAAAGCTGTGGTACGTCTGGATTACTGATGTCCTTTTAGATTTCATATTCTTGTCCTGAGCTGCCACCTCCTCCGCCGTGTCAAGGCAAGGCAAGGCCACAGGGAGCGAGCGCAGAAACACAGATTGATAAATGTTTAATGGCCCATATGATGATGAGCACCTTTGCCGGGGCTCCGGAATTGATTACTAGGACTGAAGGCTGCTGCGTGCAGTGGGGCTGAGTGCTTGTTGCTAAACGCTGTAGTGCTGCACTCCAGCAGTGATGTGCAGTGACAGCGTGGCACAGAGGGAGGGACATGGAGAGGACAAAAGAGCAAAAGAGTGAGGGGGTGAGAGAGAGAGAGAGAGAGAGAGAGAGAGAGAGAGAGAGAGAGAGACAGAGAGAGACATAGAGTGAGAGAGAGAGAGACAGAGAAACAGAGAGATAGAGAGAGAGAGACAGAGAAACAGAGAGATAGAGAGAAGGGATAGAGATGGACATGGACATGGAGATAGAGACAGTGTTGGCTTGATGACAGGGTTGATGGCTTGATGATCGTGTGTGTTTTTTTGTGCCCGCCCGCCTGTGTGTGTGCGTGTGTGCGCGTGCGTACGTGTGTGTGTGTGTGTGTGTGTGCGTGTGTGCGCGTGCGTACGTGTGTGTGTGTGTGTGTGTGTATCTTGTGCGTGCGCGTATCTTGTATAAGTACAGTATGTGTCCTTGTATTTATGTATGTACTGGGGCCAGGGTGGGCCACGGCTCCTGTAGAATTGCTCCTGGTCAATATTATCTTTTTCTGAAATGGCTAAATATAAAGTACAATATATAAAATAGAAAATTGTATCCGTTTTTCATTTAATGTTTCCCCCTAAAAACACATTGGGCCAACTTCGGCCCCCCTAGCAATTTTGGCCCAGAACCGCCACTGTGTATGTATCATGGTATGTGCATGTGAGTCCAGTCCACAGTAATGGTGCCGACCTGCTCTGGATCATCTCCTCTCCCTTCATCCAGTAGAAGGAGGGGTTTGGGTACCCGGAGGCGGAGCACTCCAGCACGGCATCGCGCCCCTGCAGCGCCGTCACGCGCACCGGCCTCTGGAGAAACTCCAGCTTGCGCACCTCGCCAGGCTCTGTAAATACACACACAGAAACAAACACGCACGCACACACACACACACACACACGCACGCACGCACACACGCACACACACACACAAAGTTAGTCTTAATGTACTATACATTGACACGTTTGTGCTATACAGTACACACAATATACAGATGCGTAAGATGTAACTCAATTGTCGGCTCACACATGTAGGCTCACTACCATATGTGCTGGAAACACATACAGCCTTCATCCTGCTTTGTACATGCCCAGCTCTGCCCAAAATCACACTTCCAGATGGGCACTCGTAGCAATTTTCAGACAGCTCACACATTAACAAACTCTCTCTCTCTCTCACTCTTACACACATGCATGCACATGTATTTCAAACACATGTAGACTTTCTCACTCAGATATAATACAGACAAATGCACGCACCACATGCACACATACATTTACACGTACACATATACCTACACGAACACGAACACACACACACAATCTATCTCTCACGCAAGCACACGTACATTTACACACACACACACACACACACACACACACACACACACACACACACACACACACACACACACACACACACACACACACACACACACACACACACACACACACACACACACACACACACACACACACACACACACACACACACACACACACACACACACACAGTCTCTCCCCAGCATATCTCTCTTAAAGAATCCCCAACAGAGATCCGCAGCAGAGATATTTCAAGTCGAGCTTTGATCTGCGTCTCTAAAATACAGGGATCTGCTGAAGCTGGTTTGCCATGCTCGACTTGAAAGTGCTGCCTTTGGGCTGTGTGTTTATGGTAAATGATCCATACATAGTATGTACACAACAAAACACATACAACACACACACACACACATACGAGCATATGCTCAGCCGCGCATCTCGATCCAGTGCTTCTGACGGTCTCCCTGGAGACCCCCGCTGTGTGTTTTCGCTCGGCTAGCCGGAACATTCCTTGGGTCACTCATGCTACTGTGAAAACCCCCACAGGAGTGCTGCTGCATTGTGTGAGCGGAGTGAGAGATGGATTTGGAGCTGTCTAGCTGACGGCCGTGTCAGGATGCTGACGAGATGTTGACTGCCCGAGGGTGACCACTCGGGAGGATACACTCGCACACATATGTACGCACAGACAGGGCCCTTGACAGCTTTGGCTGGGCCCAGAACGAAATCATCTGAAAGGGCCCCCCACCCAATACATTCAATGCAAAGAGGACCCAATTATGCCCCCCCCCACACACACACAGACACACACACACACACTTGAATACACACATACTTGCAGACACATACGCACACAACCTTGCATACAGCACGTTCATGCAAAGACTCACATAGTATGTAAACTCATACACATAGTGCAGTATGTACACCAACACAACTACACATTCACACATAACAAAACATTCACATACTGTACAGTAAACACATACACATTGGCATACACCGTTCCATACATGAACACCCACACTGCATGCAAACATACATACCAGCACACATTCTGTCACATATACTCTCAAACACACACACACGCACACACACACACACACACACACACACACACACACACACACACACACACACGTCGCGCACACACACACACACACACACACACACACACACACACACACACACACACACACACACACACACACACACACACACACACACACACACACACACACACACACACACACACACACACACACACACACACACAGCAAGGTTTCTGTCAGTGGGCCCCGCCGGCATCCAGACCTCACACACAGCCAGCCTGCGCCGTTTGACCTGCGGCCACCACTGGGAGAGCAGACGCCCGACCGCGACCCTGATAGCTGCTTAATCCTAACAGCCCACGGGCAGCGCAGGTAGGAGGGAGAGGTGTGTGTGTGTGTGTGTGTGTGTGTGTGTGTGTGTGTGTGTGTGTGTGTGTGTGTGTGTGTGTGTGTGTGTGTGTGTGTGTGTGTGTGTGTGTGTGTGCGTGTGTGTGTGTTCAGGTAAGAGAGAGGTAGACAGATGTAAGAGGGGGAGGGACGAACTCTGTAAGGGGGCAGGGAAGGGATGGTATTGGGCCAGAGTTAATGGGTAGGCAGGGGAGTTGTGGGATGGTGGAGGAGGGGAGCCCTCCGGTTAGACCTGACTCTGCTGCCCTCCTCCCTCAGGTACCCCCTGAAAACTGCACTAAAATGGACTGACCCAGAGTCGGCTCTCCTTTTTATATTTACTGTGAGGGGGAGG